>NC_081409.1:708782344-709082344 GCF_030272615.1 Cryptomeria japonica | reverse complement strand
CAAAACCATGCCAAGGGTTACTCGTTTTGGAAAAATCCTCATAGTTTTTGATTTAACCGTTGGATCTGGCTATAAATTTGAGAGAAGTTGTGTAACTCAGCAATCTATAGTCTGACCAAAGAGATTTTCTTTATGATCAATATTTAAAAAGTTATTGATGACTGTTTTCTACAGTTCATGGTGAAAAGCAAATTGGTGAAGGCAGCAGCGTTCAGTATGGTCACATGAGGAATCATAATGAAGAAAGGCTATATGTATTGGAAAGGTCTCTAAATCCTCTTTCCATTTATTTTTGTCTGACTTAATTTGATTAAGATTTGAATAATTTGTGATTATTTTGGTGAAAATAGTTTTTAAAGGATGAAACCCTGAACTAGGATATTCCATGGCAATAAAGAATTTGTTCTCTCATGTTATGGTGAATATTATGATCTGAAATCTTGAATGAAGGTCTGTAGGGATGGATTATAACCTTTGAAAGTGGTTTGGAGTTGATAAGAGTGGTTGATCTTTTTATATGCCTCTTGATTCAAGTTTAAGGTCTTCTATTAGTTTTGGGTCAGTAATACCCTTGAAGGTTTTATGGTTTGTGACAGATGCTCTGCATCAAATTGGTATCAGAGCTAGAAGAGCCTTTGTGTGTGGGTAGAGCGTCGAAGGAGGCAATCCACACCAGGACCTAGCCCAAGAAGATTTGAAATTTTGTGTTGTTAGTTGTTGATTTGGTTGCAGGTGCTTGTTCCGTCTAAGCTGCAGGAAGAAGGTTTCTGAGAAGTGTGTGTGGGCAGACAAGAGGAGATCTATCATTACCATCCTCCAATAGAGATTAAGCTAGGTAGAAGGTGCAAGGCAAAGAGAAAGAGAGGCATCTTCCAGGATTTGTTGCTAGGTAAGATGGATGGTTTGGAGAGTTGGTGTGGTGTAGCAGTGAGAGAGATGGGCATCTGACTAGTAAAGCACTTGAATTTGCAGCCATTGAAGTACTCCACTAATGGGAGTAATGGAGAAGGCGGATGCAAGAACAATCCTATGTCCTTTTGAATGTGAACCTGATGACAAGAGAAAGAGGAATGGTAAGAGGCAAAGTTGAAGGCAAAGACCGACACCAAGGCAAGGATAAGGAAAGTTTTACAGAGAGGACCACTCCAAGGCAAAAGATTTATTGCAAGTTGTTGTTCTATGTTTCCAAGGGACTTGGAAAATTTTCTAGGCTGGTTGTATGGTGCAGGGGCACCTAGCCATGGAGATGTATCATGAAGACAAACCACATTTTTCTTTATTTTTAATGTTGCATTAATGATTGTAAGGTCACAAAAGACCATTTGTATCAAAACAATTCATGTTGTAAGGCTTGATGAGTCATTTTGTATCAAGATACGTAATAGGTCCTGATAGGATCAATTGTGGTCAAAGTGTGAAGAACATCCAAAAAGGTTTGAAATGTTTTAATTTTTAAAATTTAATTCATTATAACATGTAAGGGGTTTCCATGAAGGCTAGGGTGAAGTGTAGTAGTAATCTGTCAAAAATTGTAAAAATTGCAAAGTTGCAACATTGCCAAAAAGTGCAACAAAAGTGTAAGAATGCAATCCATTGGCCATGAGGTGGTTAGAGTAGTTATGAGGAGTTGGAAATGGTTTATAAAACCATGTTTGGTCGAGATCAAGTGGGTAGACAAGTTTGCAGGGGATTTGACAAAGATTATCCATCAAACCCTCAAACTATCATAAGGTTTTAACGAATCTGTGACTGTCACAGATCCATGGAGGATCACATTTGGTGTAATTTTGATATGTAGATGTTTTTGAATGATAGATTAATTAAATACCTTTCAGATGAATACTTTCTTATTCATTTTTGTGGAGTATTTGGCAAGATATGTTTGTTTTTCAAAAATTGTCAAAACCTTGCCAAGAGTTACCCGTTATGGCAAAATCCTCATAACTTTTGATTTAACTATTGGATCTGGCTATAAATTTGAGAGAAATTTTGTAACTTAGTAATCAAAAGTCTGACTGGAGCGATTTTCTTTATGATCAATATTTAAAAAATTATTGATGACTGTTTGCTACAGTTCATGGTGAAAAGCAAATTGGTGAAGGCAGCAGCAGTCCCGTTGCAGCGTTTGGTGTGGTCACATGATGAATCATAATGAAGAAAGAAAGGCTATATGTGTTGGAAAGGTCTCTAAATCCTCTTTCCAGTTCTTTTTGTCTGACTTAATTTGGTTAAGAATTGAATAATTTGTGATTATTTTGGTGAAAACTGTTTTTAAAGGATGAAACCCTGAACTAGGGTATTCCATGGCAATAAAGAATTTGTTCTCTCATGTTATGTTGAATATTATGATCTGAAATATTGAATGAAGGTCCGTAGGGATGGAATATAACCTTTGAAAGTGGTTTGGAGTTGATAAGAGTGGTTGATCTTTTTATATACCTCTTGATTCAAGTTTAAGGTCTTTTATTAGTTTTGGGTCAGTAATACGCTTGAAGGTTTTATGGTTTGTGACAAATGCTCTACATTAGATCTGTCTTCCCAACTCCATAAGAATGATCTTATCGGTCGGGTATCTAGGTAGCATGTATGGTTGCCCACTGTAGCATCCGACCCTTACATAAGTGAAAGTTGAGAATTGAAGAAACAAGCATCCATACTCATTCACTCTTTCCCATGCTTCATCTGACAACCTTCTGTTATTTAGAGTCTTGTCAAACTGGCACATGAAGTAACCAAAGAATGCATCTTGAACCCTTCTGAAATGTAATCTGTTGGGTCTCAAAGGCAGCTGATCATAATATTCCCACACAGGTATGAGCGAGCGATCACCCTTGGTAGAAAGACCAGGGAAATGTCTAAGTGATGCTGTCAAATACACTAAGTATGAATTCATGTAGAAAGTCATGGTGGTAGGGTCTGCTACAAGTTGTTCGTACAAAGCATCACTGATAATCTCTCCCCATGATATATGATGGGACTGCCTTATAAACATGGTAAATTGATACATCCAAGGTTCAAAAACATTAGTGTGTTCAAGACCCATCATCCTACTAAGGAGAGTAATGATGTCTCCAATTTCCCACTTGAAGTCACAACGATACAACTTAGCCCACCTTGTGAAGGCGGCTCATGGCTCATGAATCCACCTGTTAATGTGGCGTTTGCAATCCTTTTCCCTCTTAGCATAGTACTCAACTGCACTATCCTTTGAAATTTTCATATAAACAGGTGCTGGTGGTATTCCGAAGACTTTCTCAATAGTATCTGCATCAAGGTGGATTATTGCCTCACCATCATCATTTCTAATGGTTCTCGTCTCCTTGACGAAGTGATGGGCGCAAGCGAGAACAAATTCAGGTTCTAGGGCAGCCACTGGAAAAGAAGATGCATGATGAATGTGGCTATCCAACAACCGCTGCATGTTACTATCTTGCGGATTCTCCACCCTCTTAATGAATTCTGACATGTCAACATGCCCTATCTCTGTATCCTTGATATGGTCCAAAGTAGACGAAACTTGTGAAGATGAAACTTCATTCTAGTACTTGTCATATTTATACTTCATCTTCTTCAAAATGGGAGATGATGGCAAATCTGACACTAAAGGATAACCTGGTATACTGCGATGAAGACTTAAAAGTGTTAACGCAACATCATAATCAGCTGCAACTAACATTTTTCCTTCTCCAAATGGGAAGAACTCTAACCCTTGCACTTCACAACTTTGTGAGAGAAAGATGGGAAATAAATGGGAATGCTAGAAACTTGACTTTGACCAATTTCAGATCTTGGGAAAACTTTTACAAGTATACAAGTGGGGAAGAACGAACATGCAATCGGATTTTTAAAACCCGAATGCAAGTATATTTGTAAAACGGAAAATGGAGAAATGAGTGAAAAATGAGATTTGGACATGTGGGAAATGACGTGAACGGAAAGTACAGATATAGGCAATATGGATGGATAAAAAAGGGAAAATTTTGGGAATGTCATTTTCAAGACAATGGGAAGAACTTTCAACATGTAATCCGGTTCTAAAAACCCGATTTTGGAAGAATGGGTATTTTTCATCTTTGCAACTTGGAATTTCAACAAAAGATGGTTAAAGTCTTATAACCATAAGGGAAGATCAATTATTTTCATCCAACTTGTAATCGGGATTTAAAATCCCGAATACAAGTAAAGAGGGAAAATGGGGAAGAACAATGCAATTCACAAATTGTTTCGCAAAGGGGAAAGTCTCTCTCATAAAATCGATTTTAGGGAAAAACCAACATATATACAAATTTACAACTAGAATGGAAAAACAAAAACACAAGAAAATGGAACAAGAAGAAAAGAAAACATAAATTGCTTCAATCCGAAATGCCTCTTCAAAAGATGAAACAATCTTTGAATGAAGAAGACAATCCCTTAAATAGAAAAAGATTCCAAAACCCTTGCCACATTTTTCCAAACTCGAATTTGGAAAATAACAGCAAAAACGTGTTTGAAGATGCAAGAAAATAGGTCAAATCTCTATCCAAACCCCACACCTAGGTGAAGGAAGCAAAAACAACTTAGGAGAGAAGAGATTCGTGGCACTTGAATCAACCAAAACGTGGCTTGGAGGAATCACGTGTTTGCTGCAAACTCGCCTTCAAACCAGCAAATAAATATACCAAATGGCATGGAAAGAGTTTGAATATGCATGAAAATAGCATGAGAATCCAAAACGCCTCTTCTTCCTAAAAAATCTCCACAAAATTTGCTTGAAATCTTCAACAAATCCGCCTTCTTGGCTGGTCGGGTTCTTGGAAATGAAGATCAAGTTTCAATTTTGCATGCAACAATGAAAATCGGATTTTTGACTTCATATTAAATGTTTAAAATGTCACTTTTCATTCCACAAGGCAAAATCGGGTTTTAAAAACCCTTTAGCAAGTTCAAAAATGCCTTTATTTTTATTCATGGAGCAAATCGGGTTTTTAAAGCTCAATTGCAAGTTTAAAATGTCACTTTATCTCCATTCTAGGCAAAATCGGGTTTTTGAGAGAGAAATACAAGTTATAAAAACTTGTAAGGGGAAAATAAAATCCCTTCAACAAGTTTTAATAACTTAACACATGTAATAGGAAAATAAAATCCACACTACAAGCAAAAACTCTAAAATAGGAACTTCATAAAAGAATTACAAGTGACTTCTTACATTTGCAATTTAAAATTAACTTGTAACTTATCCAAAAAATCCCTATTATGACTAAAAAAGCCAAAAAGCATCAAGGGGGAAATAAAAAAGTAAGTTACAAGTTCTTTTTCCATAAAGTGCACTTGTAATCAGCTAAAAATTTCCCTACGAAGACTAAAACAAAGGAAAACATTAAAACTTGTGACTTAAGGATAATTTCCCGCCTGCAGTTAGGGAGAAAAAACCCGAAATTGAAGGAAAAGATGCAAGTATTGTCATTGATGTCAAATTAATTGAAAGCAGGAAGCATCTATAATGACATCACAGAAAGAATGAAAGTATCTAAAATATATCCTAGAGTTGGGTGTTAATTTGGAAGTTTCCTAGCAAATCAGCACGATGAAGTAGAAGATTACAGTGAGCATGGTTTGTATCTATATCATTATCTGAAGGCAAAAATAGAAATCAAATGAAAACCATTAATGGAAAGACTTTATAAATAATCTGATATATTTATTAACCGATATATAATATGGATCGACTTTATAATTATTGGCAAATATATTAATATAGCGACAAGTTTATTAAAGCGAAAAAATGTTTTGATGGCGGATGTATTAACCAAGTATTTTTTACGGCACCTCATGAGCGTTAATATATTGAACAATATTATTGGCGGCACACTTTAAATTAATTAAAGTGGAGATAGATATGGAGCGACAAAATTAAAAGTGAAAAATAAATCTCGACAGCAAAAATTATTAAACTTTGTGTTTTGCGGAAGGAACTTAATACCGGCTGGGAGAAAATAATATCATAAATAAATTACATACCTTATTTTTACAATGCATATTATCGGGCTTCATTAAGTTCGGTGGTTTGTTTATTATGAAAAGTATTGTGTAAGGTATAGTGGCATAAGAGTTTATTAATATAAACAAAAGTGTTTGGCAAACAAATACTCCCGTAAAAAGTTTATTAATAGAATTTAACAAAAAGAAGTTATTGAAATATTGAAGGATATGACTTTTCAAACTAAAAGTCATGTTGGTTTGCAACTGGTGGAACTAGCACATATATATATGAATTTTTAAAAATGCTTTGAGAAGGATGTTGATATGCTGGATATATATACTTTGTATAAAACTGTGGATTTTTTAAAATATACCTCACGTAGGTAAAGTAAGAGGTGTGTAAAGAGAAACATGAACAATCAGTCCTAAAAGAGCATAAGTTTAGATTATAATAGCAGATAGCACATGCAGATTTGAAATGAAGAGTAAGGCAAATTTATGATCAGCTTACAGCAGATTTAAGAAAGAAATTGTGACATATTTGTATGAAGATGTGTATGCAAATTTAAAGAGTGTTACCATTGTCCATCATCCATTGTTACAGCAACATGTTCAAGATGGAAAATTATATTTGTGAAGATTGAGTTGGTGCTCACAATTTCAGCAGAGAGAGTTGGTGCTTCCAGTGGGTTGGTGCTCACAAAACAGAGTTCGGGGGTTGGTGCTTCCAATGGGTTGGTGCTCACAAAACAAAGTTGGGGAGTTGGTGCTTCCAGTGGGTTGGTTCTCACAAAATTGTAAAAGAACATAAATATATAGCATTCATTTTCAGTGGTTTTCTCCCGCATTGGGTTTCCACTTAAATCTTTGTATTATTGTGTTCATATGCAAAATTATTTTTAATGATTGATTCTATCATCTAAAATATTGAATTGAAAAGTTTCATTATACTGATTCACCCCCCCTCTCAGTATAACTGTGTGCTCTTCAATTTGTATCAGAGCCGGTTCCTTCGGAGATAGCCTTACAACTTGAAGGTAGATCCTCAAAAGAGCACAATGGTAGATAACTATGTAGTTAGAAATCCAGTTTTCGATGGGACAAATTATGCATTTTGGAATATCAAGATGAAAGCCTATCTGAACGCACTTAGTTATGATGTTTGGCAATCCGTGGTAGATGGATACACACCTCCATCAACTCCTCCAACCGATGCAGTAGGAAAGAGGAAAAGTGAGAATAATGCCAAAGTAGAACATGCTCTCCTATGCAGCCTGGCTGATTCTGAATTTACAAAAGTCATGCATTGCAAATCAGCAAAAGAGATATGGAACAAATTGAAAAGTATCTATGAAGGGGATGAAAAGGTAAGAGAGGACAAGCTTCAATCACTTAGAATGAAATTTGAAAGCCTTAAAATGAAGGAAGATGAAGATATCGCCACCTACTTTTTGCATGTGGATGAAATCGTAAATGCAATCATAGCATTAGGAGAAGAAGTTGAAGACACACCACTCGTTCGAAAGTTGTTGAGAACATTGACAATGAAATTTGATCCTAAGATATCAGCAATAGAAGAAATGAAGGATTTGAAAACATTAACAAAAGATGAATTGTTTGGAATCCTCACAGCCTATGAAATGAGGAGAGAAGACAAACCATCACAAAAGGAGGTATCTTTCAAAGCATCAAAGAAGGGCAAGAACAAAAATCATACACCAAAAGAGAGTACAAGCAGTGAATCAGATGAGGTTGAAGCTTACTTCATGAGAAAGTTCAAAAAGGGCAAAGGCAAATTCCCTTTCAAATGTTTCAATTGTGGCAAGGTTGGGCATTATGCTTCAAAGTGTCCTCAAAATGAAAGTGATAGCAGTGAAGAGGAGAAGAAAAGCTATTCAAAGAAGAAAGGAAAGAAATACTTCAAGAAGAACTACTCAAAACATAAGAAAAGCTTCTACTCTAAGCAAAGTTCCAGTTCATTGGAGGAAACTTCTGAAGATATGTCCAGCAGTGATGGAGAAGAGATTCTTTTTATGGCAATGAAAGTCAAAGATGATGAAGATGAGAAGGAAGAAGGACAAGAGGCTATATGTGATGAAGAAGATGTAGATCTTGAAGAAGAGTTACATTATGCATATAAACAAAATGAAAAGCTAAAAGGAAGGGTCTCAAAATATAAGACAAAATTACAAGAAGCAAGCAAGCTCATTGAAGACTTAAAAATACACTTGGAGGAAGCAAAGAAGAATGAGAAGGAAATAAGGGATCAGCTTAAAAGAAAAGAGGAAGGATGCAATAAATTAGAATTAGAAATTGTCTCCTTATAAAAAGACTTGGGGAAACTTCAAAAATTTGAAGACAACACCAAGAAAATGGATCGACTTCTTAAGGCACAAAGACCTACGTTCATTAAATCAGGTCTAGGACATGAAGAGGATCAAACAACAAATGCTACTAAGTCAAAAACTTTGGATGATTCATGGAAGACAGTAGAAAACAAAAGAAGGAAGAATGATGCTCAAAAATCTCATCCTCCCACAAATATGTTGAAAACATCTCACATAAAGAAATCACATGTAACTAGTAATTATTATCCATTCAAAGGACATTGTTTTTCATGCTATAAGTTTGGTCATAAAGCAATTGATTGTAGAAGTCATACTAGAAATATTTCTAACTTCACTCCAAAGAAATATAATTCATTTTCTCCTCTAATGAATTATGATGTAATATGTTATAAGTGTCACAATTTTGGACACACAGCCAGATTCTGCCGAACTATCTTCCCTAGTTTACCAAGAAAGGGAGATGTACCTATCAAAAGGGAGGAAACATCTAGAATGACTTGGAAGAAAAAACAACAAGAAGAGAAAGAATCCTTATTTGTTCAAATAGCTCTTCATGCAAAGAACAAGAAGGATAGATGGTATGTAGACAGCGGATGCTAAAGGCACATGACAGGGGACAAAAACAAATTCATCTCTTTTGAACCAGCAGATGAAGGATCAATAAGGTTTGGTGATAACACAAAAAGAGAAATAAAAGGTAAAGGAACACTTAGTTTAGATTATGGAAAGACTAAAACTGAGAATGTGCTATATGTCAAAGCCTTAAAAGAAAATTTATTAAGTGTTAGCCAGCTTTGTGACCAAGGACATAGTGTGACATTTTTGTCTAAGGGATGTGAGATTAAAAAGAATGGAAGAATCATTGCAAATGCCCATAGAACTGCAAATAATTTATATATTCTAAATGAAATAAATGAAGAAACGTGTAATTTTGTTCAAGAGGATGAAAACTGGCTATGGCACAAAAGGCTAGGCCACCTTAACTTTGACAATCTTGTCAAGATCAGCAAAAAGGAAGCAGAAAGGGATATGCCTAGAATTACAAAACCATCTAATGTCATTTGCAAACAATGCCAATTTGGGAAACAAACTTGAGTAAGTTTTAAATCCAAAGAATACTCGTCTTCAAAGCCTCTAGAGCTGATACATACAGACTTATACGGACCAACCAGAACAAAAAGTTTGCAAGGGGAAAGGTATTTTATGCTACTCATAGACGATTACTCCAGGATGACTTGGGTCGCCTTTCTAAAAGAAAAATTTGAAGCTCTTGCAAAATTTAAAGTCTTCAAAGAGTTAGTTGAAACTGAGATGGATGTCAAAATTAAGTGTCTTAGATCAGACCGAGGAGGGGAATTCACTTCAAATGAGTTTGAAGATTTTTGCACAAAACATGGAATAAGAAGACAACTTTCAGCAGCAAGAACTCCACAACAAAATGGAGTTGTTGAAAGGAAGAATAGGACAGTTCAGGAAATGGCAAGAGCTATGTTGAATGAATCAAAGATTGCAGACACTTTTTGGAAAGAAGCAGTTCATATAGTATTGTACATATTGAATAGAGCGCAAATAAGGGTAAACAATGACAAGACACCATACGAACTATGGAAAGGAAGGGCTGCAACTGTTGATTATTTCAGAATTTTTGGCAGCACTTGCTACATTAGAAGAGATGAAGAGGACTTGGGAAAGTTTGATTCCCGGTCAGATGAAGGAATCTTTCTTGGATATTCCACCAGAAGCAAAGCTTATAAATGCTACAATAAAAGACTTCACAAGATAGTTGAAAGTGCTAATGTGAAGATAGATGAAGGAAAGCAATTTGAGAAAGCTATAGAAGATCATCCTAAGGAACAAAGTGATGAAGAAGAATTAAAAGAAGAAAGTGAAAATGAGGAACAAGAAAGTTTTGAAACTCCATCAAAAACACCGTCAGAGACACCTTTAAAAACACCATCAAAAACTCCATCAAAGTTTGTTCAGAAAAATCATCCAGAAAGCTTGGTTATTGGAGAGTTGGATATAAACATTCAGACAAGGAGGAGACTAGCTACCACCATAAAACATGCTCATTTCTGTCTACTTTCTAAGATAGAACCAAGGAATTTTGATGAAGCTAGTGAAGACAAGTATTGGGTAAATGCTATGAATGAGGAGTTGGACCAAATTGAAAGAAATCACACATGCGAGCTTGTTCCAAGACCCTCAAACAAAAATGTCATTGGGACCAAGTGGGTTTTTTCGCAATAAAATGAATGAGGATGGCGAAATTACAAGAAATAAGGCAAGGCTTGTGTGTAAGGGTTATGCACAAGTGGAGGGAGTCGATTTTGAAGAAACATTTGCCCTAGTTGCCAGATTGGAAGCTATCAGAATGTTTCTAGCTCTTGCAAGTCATAAGGGTTTCAAAGTCTATCAAATGGACGTGAAATCAGCCTTTCTAAATGGCGATTTAGAAGAGGAAGTGTATATTGAACAGCCCAAAGGATTTATCCTGTCAGAAGAGGAAGATTATGTATGCAGATTAAAGAAGGCACTCTATGCTCTCAAACAAGCCCCTAGAGCATGGTACTCCAGATTAGACAACTACCTTCAAACACAAGGGTTTAAAAGAGGAGCAGCAAACAGTAATTTGTACTTCAGATGTGAAGGTAATCATTTGTTGATTGTAGTTGTTTATGTAGATGATATCATTTTTGGTGGTAGTAAGAATCAAATGTGTGAAGAATTTGCTTCTAACATGCAAAAAGAATTCGAGATGTCTATGCTTGGAGAACTTTCTTTCTTCTTGGGATTGCAGATTTCACAATCAGATGAAGGGATATTTCTCTCACAGACTAAGTATGTTAGGGAGATGTTGAAGAAATTCAGAATGGAGGATTGCGATCCTGTCAGTACTCCTATGGTCACTGGTTGCAAACTTTGTAAAAATGATGAATCCCCTGATGCGAGTCAGACTCAATATAGATCCATGATTGGAAGTCTCTTATATGTAACAGCTACCAGGCCAGATATAATGCAAGTTGTTGGTGTAGCAGCACGGTATCAAGCATCACCAAAGGAAACACATGTACAGGCAGTTAAAAGAATCTTCAAGTATTTGAAGGGTACAATGAATTTTGGATTGTGGTACCCAAAATGTGATGATTTCACTCTCAAAGCATACACAGATGCTGATTCGGCAGGTGACAAGGATGATAGCAAAAGCACCAGTGGAGGAGCCTTTTTCCTTGGCAACAACCTTGTATCCTGGTTGAGCAAAAAACAGGCTTCAATATCTCTATCTACCGCAGAGGCAGAGTACATTGCAGCAACAACATGTTGTACGCAAGTATTGTGGATGAAACAAACCTTGCAAGATGTTAAGATTGAGTATGATCATCCTATCTCTATCTATTGTGATAATACAAGTGCAATCAGTATGTCAAAGAATCCAGTGATGCACTCCAGGAAAAAACACATCCCTATCAAAATTCATTTCTTAAGAGACCAGGTTCTTGAGCAGCAAGTAAAGTTGGAATATGTTCCAATAAAGGAACAGTTAGAAGATATCTTTACAAAGCCTCTTCCAAAAGAGACTTTTGAGTACCTAAGGGATAAATTGGGAGTAATATCACTCTCATCCTCTCAGTAAGCACTTCGTATGGAGCATACATTAAAAAGGGGCAAGTTACAAACAACAGAAAATCCCTTGCCATTGATGTCAAAGGGGGAGAAATTCGAGACAGGGGGAGTGTTGGTTTGAGGGGGAGCAATCTGGATTGTAAGGTTGCCATCAATGACAAAGGGGGAGATTGATGCAAGTATTGTCATTCATGTCAAATTAATTGAAAGCAGGAAGCATCTAAAATGACATCACAAAAAGAATGAAAGTATCTAAAATATATCCTAGAGTTGGGTGTTGGTTTGGAAGTTTCCTGGCAAATCAGCACGATGAAGCAGAAGATTACAGTGAGCATGGTTTGTATCTATATCATTATCTGAAGGCAAAAATAGAAATCAAATGAAAACCATTAATGGAAAGACTTTATAAATAATCTGATATATTTATTACCCGATATATAATATGGAAAGACTTTATAATTATCGGCAAATATATTAATATAGCGGCAAGTTTATTAAAGCGAAAAAATGTTTTGATGGTGGATGTATTAACCAAGTATTTTTTACGGCACCTCATGAGCGTTAATATATTGAACAATATTATCGGCGGCACACTTTAAATTAATTAAAGCGGAGATAGATATGGAGCGGCAAAATTAAAAGTGGAAAATAAATCTCGACAGCAAAAATTATTAAACTTTGTGTTTTGCGGAAGGAACTTAATACCGGCTGGGAGAAAATAATATCGTAAATAAATTACATACCTTATTTTTACAATGCATATTATCGGGCTTCATTAAGTTCGATGGTTTGTTTATTATGAAAAGTATTGTCTAAGGTATAGTGGCATAAGAGTTTATTAATATAAACAAAAGTGTTTGGCAAACAAATACTCCCGTAAAAAGTTTATTAATAGAATTTAACAAAAAGAAGTTATTGAAATATTGAAAGATATGACTTTTCAAACTAAAAGTCATGTTGGTTTGCAACTGGTGGAACTAGCACATATATATATGAATTTTTAAAAATGCTTTGAGAAGGATGTTGATATGCTGGATATATATACTTTGTATAAAACTGTGGATTTTTTAAAGTATACCTCACGTAGGTGAAGTAAGAGGTGTGCAAAGAGAAACATGAACAATCAGTCCTAAAAGAGCATAAGTTTAGAATATAATAGCAGATATATAAACTTAGCACATGCAAATTTGAAATGAAGAGTAAGGCAGATTTATGATCAGCTTACAGCAGATTTAAAAAAGAAATTGTGACATATTTGTATGAAGATGTGTATGCAGATTTAAAGAGTGTTACCATTGTCCATCATCCATTGTTACAGCAACATGTTCAAGATGGAAAATTATATTTGTGAAGAGTGAGTTGGTGCTCACAATTTCAGCAGAGAGAGTTGGTGCTTCCAGTGGGTTGGTGCTCACAAAACAGAGTTCGGGGGTTGGTGCTTCCAGTGGGTTGGTGCTCACAAAACAGAGTTCGGGGGTTGGTGCTTCCAGTGGGTTGGTACTCACAAAACGGAGTTAGGGAGTTGGTGCTTCCAATGGGTTGGTTCTCACAAAATTGTAAAAGAACATAAATATATAGCATTCATTTTCAGTGGTTTTCTCCCCCATTGGGTTTCCACTTAAATCTGTGTTATTGTGTTCATATGCAAAATTATTTTTAGTGATTGATTCTATCATATAAAATATTGAATTGAAAAGTTTCATTATACTGATTCACCGCCCTCTCAGTATAATTGTGTGCTCTTCAGGAAAAACATAGCAAATGAACCCAGAATGCGATGAAATTTGAAACGTGGTTTGAGGTTGGACTGAGGATAAAGCCAGTCCAAGGGCGAAGCAAAATTCCACCTCGGGAAGCATGCCATGGAGTAAAATTTTCAAATTTTTGACAAACATTTTATGTAATGGTCCATCATTTTTTAAAACAAAGATGAGGACAACATGAAGAGCTTGAGCTTTATATAGAGAACTCATTTACAATGAATGGCTAGGATTGATTCTCCATCAATGACCAAAATTTTACAATGGAAACACTAATTAGGGTTTGTTACAACAAATTCTCCTGAGCCAATGAGAAAATTACATTCGATAAGCATGGACCAATAGATATCAAGGGTAGGTGCCTCAGAGTTTGTGTCATCACTCGCAAGTCGGGTACGTTGCATCTAGACGTGCTAATGTGGAACTCCTCTGATTGGTAGAGATAATGACTAGGATGACAACTAGGATGCCACTGATAGTGAGATAGTGACTGGTATGGCCAGGTTGCTTGCATGTACGCAATGTCAGGTGCATGCACTTCCCTACATTCCCTGACTGACATTTCCCTGCACACACAAGGGTCAAGGCTTCTCTTCCTTGACCAATGGTCTCTCCTCTGTGACCAGTTTTCTATATAAAGGTTGTTAAGCCTCATTGTAAAGGGTTCTCTCCCCGTTGGCTTGAGCTATTCTACGCTCTTTCACTTCTCTTGTACTTATCTTCCATTTTTGCAACTGTAAGTTTGGCCATTGGCCTTATAATGAATTGAAATCACCATTCTTACCTTCCTTCAACTTATGTATGTTGTGTATGTTTCCTTACCTTGATCATAGGTGTATGTTTTGTGGCTCTTCTCTCATATATGTTATGTTAATTTATTTCTGAGTATGACTTGTGAGAAACCTTCTCCCCTCTTGGCATTCAGCAAGTTCTAACCTCCTAAATTGTCATGAAATTGCAACCCTTACAATTGTCGACCACATTAGGTTCTGTTGATGTGTTTTTTGTACACGACCAAACACAGAATAAAATACCTAAGTATCTTATCCTCTCTTGAACAAAGTTCCCGACTGCTGAAGATTTCGCTGAAGGATCAGTCGGAGTAACTCCAAGGTTCTTTGCTGTAGGACCTCTACGTGTGGATAAGCTCTCTGTGGTATGATGTGATTTTGCTGGAATCACAAGGGGACTTACACTCAATGACCTGAACGTCTGATTTGCTGGAATCACAAGTCCTACTAACTAACTGGAAGACAAACAAATGGCAAAAGATGCAAGATTCAGGAAAGTCTACTCTACTACCTAGAATGCGAGAAGATGGATGAATGACTAGGTGGAGTCCTACTGGGCTGGGTCTCACCATCAGGCTTGAACAATTCGACACCGGCTCAATGCGATCTTCTAAGGGGTGCTTCCAATATGTTCAAATCGTACACCATCAGACACTAATCACCATTCAAGATAATGCATGAACAATATACGTGTAACGACTTAAGATTAAGCTCATTTTGTTCCAGTTGACCACGCAAGGCGCACTTACCATCAGCAAGAGGCTAGTGGTTTGGATTAGACGGATTCCACACAGGTGCATTCAACAATTTTCTTCATTCAATCTAATCATCTACCATCTAGAATTGAAGATTCAACAAGAAACCATGCATATTGCAAGAAATGACACACTTCACCATTACTTCAATGAAAATGGAGTTTACTTACAATCAATGGCAACAATTTCTTGCCTTGTCCTCCTATTCTACGCTAATTGCTATTCTATCAACTGACTACTCACCTTCTAACTATTGACTAACTATTTTCTATTCTTCTTCTATTCACTAACTCTCTTCTATTAGCCTTTACAAATGAAAAGTCAGGGCTTATATAGTGCCCTTAATACAATTCAATGGCTAAGATCAATTTAAGATCAATGGCCAAGATTCTACAATGAAAACCCTAATTAGGGTTTCTTACAACAAACTCAATTCTGACCAATGAAATAATTGTATTAATTGGACACGTCTTCTCTAGAAAATTTGACCAATGGATAGCTGGGGTAGGTACATCGAAGTTTGCGCCATCTCACACGAGTTAGGTACTTTGAATATGGACATGCTAAGGTGGACCAACCCGACTGGAGGAGTGCTGACTAGGATGCCACCTCGTCTGACACTTGTAATTTGGTAGATATTCAACTTGATGTTGCTAAGAAGCTGGCTTTAATTAACTCTTCTGAAACTATCTGCTTCTTCAACAAACCCTTGCTCTAACTTCTTTTGTCTTTGATGTGCAGGATGATGATGTACCTCGCCCTAGAACGCTGGATTGGAAGAGGCTATTCCTGATGATGCTTGACCTTAGAAGGCCGTCCTTGTCGATGCTGGACTGGAGGATAGATGGAGAAGGTTGTCCTTAATGATGCTGGACTGGAGGAGATCATCCTTGTCCTGGACCGGATCTTCTTTGATGAGAGCCTACCGATTTGTAGATCCTCCGGGCTTGGGAGTCGCCATTTGATGCCTACACAAAAATTCCAAAATTAGTGTTTAAGCATTATATCTTAAAGTGTCGAAATTAAGACTCTTCCAAGGGTATAACTTCAGATATTAATTTGAAAAGACATGATAAATCAAGAATTATACATTTTCAAATTAATTATGAATGGAAATTGGATTTTCAAGACTTAGATTTTACAAAATTGCAATGGGATCACAATAAGTCTTGAATAAGAACTTCAAAATGAATCTTCATACCTCCTCCTTGAATGCTTAACTACAAAACCTTGACAAATGATGAAAGAAGACCGGATTTTGATGGACAAGGCTTAGATTATAGTCCTCCCTTGGATGAATTACGCCTTCAAATACCTTCCAAATCTAAAAATTATCCTCCAATCTAGCAAGAAATTCGCCTCTCCAATTTGCTCCTCAGTTCGCATTTAAAACAATGAATGAATGATTTGCATTTGTCCACAACACTCCTCTCTTATAGAGCGCTCACCTTGATTTACCATGAGGCCGACCTAGCAAATAAGGAGTAAAATAAATAAAATTTCCTTGAAAAGGTGGCCGACTTGCCTATAAAGGCAAAATAATGTTTTTTGAGCGCTCATTTGTATTTTTTTAATTTTAAAAATTAATTTTAGTGCCTCCAAGGTAAAATTTTTTAATTATTTCAAGGCTTAAAATTAATTTATTAAATGCAAAATGCTTTTAAATTAATGCGAATTTAAATTTAATTTTCCAAATGTCTCAAATTTAGCAGTTTTGGTGATTTAGTGCAAACTGGAGAATATCAATTTTTTGGTCAAGGTCTCAATGAAGTTTGCTAATGATTTCGCCCTGGACCCTCAGCAAGGGTTAGGAGCGATTTTTCAAATTTGTGCTTACTCCTTCATCAACTTTTCTTGAATCCACCCTTCAAGGTTAGGCAAAGGTATTCTTCTTTCACTCCATCCAAGCTTGGGTCATTCCTGCAAGGCAAAATAGGGGATTTTCAAATTTTCGCCCTGGACCCTCAGCAAGGGTCAAGAGCGATTTTTCTTTCCTAGCCCAGGATCATCAAGCTTTGGAAGCAAATCTTTATTCATCATGTCTTTGAAGGCCATTTCTACCTTAGTATAACCTTGCCTTAGCACAATCTTGAAGGGAACAAGTTGGTTTTATGATTTTCGCCCTAGACCCTCAGCAAGGGTCAGGAGCGACTTTTGAATTTTAAGCATATTCCTTCATTCTTTAGACTTCAAATCACCTCTAAGGCATAATAGATCATGTCCTTCTCCTATCCAAGGAAGATATAGCAAGATTTTGTCTTAATTCTACAAAAAAGGAGAGAACCTTGGAAATTCACTCTGGACCCTCTCCAAGGGTCAGGAGCGATTTTGATAATTGCCTTCAAAACTTTCATTCTCAATAATCCTTCTTCACCTCAAGGCAATTCAAACATCATCTCAAGCTTGTTCATAGGCCTAGCTTTGCTCGAACTTGGAGGAAAAGGTCCAATGTTAGGTTTTTCGCCCTAGGCCCTCAACAAGGGTCAGGAGCGAATTTTGCTCATCTAGCTTGTTTGCTTCTTGTTTGCCATCCAAATTATCTTCAAAGGGTAAAACATGCCTCTTCACATCCATTCCAACCATAAAAATCATTTTGACTTTGCAAGAAAAATGTGTTTTTGAGAATTTCGCCTTGGACCTCCTGAGAGGGTCAGGAGCAAACTTTGCCATTTAGACTCAAAATGTTTCATTTTCTCCTTGAAACCTCTTTGACATTCCAATTCAACCAAGACTAAGCAAAAAAACATCTCCCATAAATTTTCGCCCTGGACCCTCAGCAAGGGTCAGGAGCGAATTTTAATTTTGCAACAAAATCCTTCACTTTTTCAAATTGAAACTTTCTCAGGTGGGTAAAGGGAGATGTCCTTGTTTCATCTATGTCCAAAACTTGACTTTTTTTCATTGCAAGATGAGAGCTATTCAAAATTTTGCTCTGGACCCTCGGCAAGGGTCAAGAGCGAAATTGCCTTCCTTGGCCAAAATTCATCAATTTTCATGCCTTCAAATCTTCAATTGCATCAAGTGACGTCCAATCTTCCTTCTGGGAGACCCTGCACAAAACAAGTTAGCCAAAATTAGTGAAAAATAAGCTCATATAAAATTTTCGCTCTGGACCCTCAGTAAGGGTCAGGAGCGAAATTCCTAATCTTGGCCAAAATCCATCATTTTTTCAAGGTTTTCAAACATTTCCAACTTTCCCTTCAAAATGCGTTGCAAGTCAAAATTTGGCCAAATAAGGCAAGAAATGAGTCCTAGATTGATTTTCGCCTTGGACCCTCTAGAAGGGTCAGGGGCGAGATTCGCTTTGGACCTCCTGAGAGGGTCAGGAGCGAAATTCTCTTTGGACCCTTAGGAAGGGTCAGGAGCGAAATTTGACCTTTTGAACTCTCTGTCAGGATAATTTTATGGAATATAACATTCAAGTATAATTTCTTATACTTTAAGTTATATTCCATATATACTTTCAGGATGTTTGAGAGTGGTTTCAGACCTCCAGGAGCTATATTGCAAAATCTAGTTTTTGGAGGATTTTCAGTTTCCAGACTTAGTCAAATTTCAGGATCAGGACATTCTAGACTTAGCCAAATTTCAGGATAAGGACTTTCAAACTTAGCCAAATTTCAGGATCAGGACTTTCAGACTTAGCCAAATTTCAGGATCAGGACTTTCAGACTTAGCCAAATTTCAGGATCAAGACTTTAAGACTTCCAAATTTTAGGATCAGGACTTTCAGACTTCATCACTCACCAACTTGACCTCACTCAAGCAGAACCTGCTATCCAGGTGATCCCCTCGGCGACACTCAAAAGCTAAAGGCTAATAGACAAAACCCTAAAAGACCCAGAAAACAAACCCTAGAAAGCAAAAAAGCAGGGGTCCCCATTTGCAATGAGGCGATGTGTGAAATGGTCACAACAAGTTCCTCACGCACGCGATTAGAATCCCTAAACCAGATCGGAGACTTGCTCGGCACTTGGAAACTGCATCTTGCTTGCCCTCTGTACTGCCTAAACTGCATCTTGTCCTGAAAAAAAGGGCAGGACAGGGGCATGGTGCCCCTGTACCCCCTAGGACAGGGGTGTGGCGCCCCTCTCCCGTTCCCTATTTTGGGGAAGGACCCTTCAAATTGTGCTTTGATGGTTTTGCATTGAGTGGAAAATTCCCCCGATGTCGGCCTGCGACGGAAAATCAGTCAATTAAACCTAATTGACGAGTATATAAGTTGCATTTGTCCTCTCATTTGCATAAGTTGAAGGAGTGGAAAGTTTACATGAGATCAAGCATTCAAGAGCATTCAAGCATTCCTTTCCAGCATTGAGCATTCCCAAGTCTCCCTTCAAGGCTAGGTGTTGCATTCAAGTCAAGGATTCAACCATTGAAGAGGAGATTCATTCCAATTCAATTCCAAACAAGCAAATCTATCTACATTCTATCTACAACCTCCCTTGAGGTGACTTAAATTTCAGTCTTTCATTTACATTTACTTGCAAGTACTTTCTTTCATCATTTGGTTAATTCCAAAACTAGGGTTTGACCTAAAGGCAAACCCCCAATCCCAACACCTTTCCCTCTCTTTTTTGTGTGTAGGTTGTAGGCGCGCAGCTATACATTCGGATTTGGACTCTATTTGGAGAGGCGGAAAAACCCTTTTCGTTTCATGGATTTTTCGGAGGACCGTGAACACTCCCGTCATAGCTCGGGCAACTTTTTCTCAAATTCGTAGGGCGGCTTCGTCTCGACAGATTATTTCCAGATCCAGGTGCACAGCTTCATCCTATGCTTCTATCTCAAGTTATAATCAGATCTGTCACTTTTCCACTTGGTCATAAGTAGACAATTCAATCAATTCAAATCTCAATCTCAAAAGAGGGTATTAACTTACCATCACTCAGAATTCAATCTCCTTTTCTAGAGGTTGAATCTAGTGTATTTTGCCCCCTCCTCTAATGTAATGCATGAAAAGTGTTTGAAGGGAAATCCGAAGTGAAACTTTCATCTCTCCTCAGAGGGAAAAAAAGATTTCCTCCATCTCTCCATCATTTTACCTTTTCCAACATTACATTTTGGTGAACCTGACGTCTTACATGCTTTATTCTAAAAATCATTGCATATTTTTCATTTACAAGTTTAATTTTTCTACAAACTTAGTGGTTAATTCATTCAAAACCCTAGTTTTTAAAATTGACATTGAACTTGTGTTTTGCAAAAATTGCTTGTTATTGTCTTATAGATCTGAAAATTATTTTGTTTGTCAAATTCAATTTCTTCATTGCCTTGTTCAATTTGCAAATCAAATTCACAAAATTAAGAGGTTAACTGTCAAAACCCTAATTTTTAAAAATCTTGAAATTGTGCAAAAAATGAATTTCCATTTAATTTTTAGATTTGTGACTGTTTTCAGACTTGTCTTCTATTCTACAATTCAAATTTTCAATTTCTCTCCTTTCTCAAAATTCAAAATTTTAAAAATTAAGTGATTAGGCCATAAAACCACAATTTTCAAATTTCATTAGATTTTGTGCAAATTTCAATCAAATTCAATCAAATTTAGATTTCTAAAACATTTTTCAAGGTGTCCCTATCCATTAGGTTTGACCTTTTTCAAATTTGCAGTTTAATTCATTTTTTTCTTCAAAACCCTAATAGGGTCCTATTTCCACATTTGAACCTTATTTTAGCCTCTCTCGAAATCGTAAAATTTGCCAATTTTTTGGAGTTAGCTTTAAAATCATCGTATTATTCATCCCTGAAAATTTCGGAAAAAGTTGGTTGGACCATGTGCATTCCCGCCACAATCCTCGGTTTTTTTCTCAAAATTTCAAGAGATTGTTATGACTGCATTTAATAACCTAAATCTAGAAGATTGGCTGATTTTGTCAATTTTTTATCCCTCTAACATTGAAGATACCTTCAAATTTCAACATTTCAAATTTCAAGAAAAATTTAAAAATTAAGAAGTTAATTCTAATCTGCCCTAATTTTAAAAATTTTGATTTTAAAGTTAAGTGGTATCCCCTTGGCCCTAATTTTAAAATTCCAATTTCCTTTGATTTATTATTTTGGAAATTGTGTCATTTTCTTCTTCCAACAAAGTTCAAATTGTTTAATCATTATTTTCTTAAATTTTGCATTACTCAATTTTGTAAGCTTTGTTCAAAATTCAAAATTTCAATTTTCCCTCTAGTGCATGAGTTTTACCACTATTAGTCCTACCTACACTATCCCCATTAGATGAAGCATTAGAATTAAGGCTTCCCAAGGTTTAATTACCGAGGAGATGGAGCATAATTTGGGTGACTTCTTTAATGAGGCTAATGCTAATTCTTCCCATCCTAATCATGTCCCTATCTATCCAATTGATGAAACCCATGATGAACACAAAGAAGCTGTCACTAGAGTTTCCATAGATCAACTTTCCAAATTGGACAATCAATTTGATAACTTTCAACAATGGATGTCCTAAGAATACCCTAATAGTGAAGCTCTTCCATTAATTGAAGGCCTTAAACGCATGATTCAAAGTGATAATGGAATTGATATATTGTGTGGCATTGCTCATATTGTCGATTCTAATGTCATGCCTATCACGAGTTGTGCTGAGAACTTAGGTTATTCACAACCTTCAAATCAAATCAATTCTTCTATTCCTTTGACCACTTCAATGGCTAGTATTCCTACTTTCACTTCAAACATCATGGCTACATCAACTCAAAATGTCATTCCTACAACCATTGGTCATGGGGGCAATCCCTCTTCTTCATTTAATCCTCCATCTTTACCTGTCTTCCATAAGTATTCCTATTATCCCTCAACCAATCAATGTGACACAAGGGGGCAATTCATTCAACAATTTTGTTCCTCCTTTGAATGTCCCATTTCCTACTCAATCACCACCTATGCCTACTTATCATAATGTCCCACCACCTTATTCTCAATCCATGCCTTCAATAACATCACACCACCTTCTCAACCAACCATGTCTAACATCAATTCTTCTACCGAAGCAACCATTAACAATCTTGCTCAAACCGTGTCTTCCTTACAACAACAAATTGCTTCTATGAGTCAATCCAAGTTTAGTGTGCCTACCTTTGATTTTGCGAGCCCACTTTCTCTTGAGATTGTTAAAGTCATGCCACCTAAGCATGTTGAGGTCCCTCAATTGGAACTCTATAATGGACAAGGTGATCCTCTTACGCATGTCAAAACATTTCAAAACATTGTGTACTAATTTTGCTTATGATCAAAGATTTCTTGCAAAAATGTGTACAAGAACATTAAGAGATAAGGCTTTACAATGGTATTGCTCTTTGCCTTCTTATTCCATCACTTCTTTTCACCAACTAGCAAATGCTTTCATCCAACAATTTCAAAATAAAATTGGTCATAAAATCACTTTGACTGATTTAATGCATTGTAAACAAGGTGTTAAAGAAAAAGTGACTGATTTCATTGGTAGATATAAGCATTTGTGTGCTCAAATTTCTTTTCATGTACCTAGTAATGATATTCAACGAATTTTCATTTCTAATTTGCAAAAAGATATCAGGGAAAAGCTTCTTTGTCTGAGTTTACTTCCTTTCTGTAGTTGTGCGCAACACTCCACAATTATTAATTGGTTGAGAGTCAAATGGAGCAATCTACTCCTATGGCTCCAAGTGATAAGGGGGAGAGTGTTCAACAACCGTTTGTGAAGTTCAAACCAACAAACGGCTTCATCAAGTTCAATGATACAATCAACAACAAAAATGTGAATGCTACAACAAGTGTGCCTTCTTCTATTTCTAAATTTTTCAAAAGAGAAAGACAATTTACTCCTTTGAATGAATCTTTACATAGTATTATGTCTCAGTTGTTGCAAAGAAATGTTATCAAACTTCCTCCTATAAAACTCTCTCTCTCTTGGGTGTATCCTACCTTAAAGCAATCGCTCTCGATAAGGCGCACGCGATCACTTTAACGTGGGGGCATACACTCCGCTCATATTTTCCTTTTCGATACTTAGAATTACTTAGTGAACTCAACTTTGCTTTATAATTTTGATATCTTTTTCGTGATTCATAGTGAGGGAAACCTTGCTACTTGCAGTCATGGTTTTTCCCTTCTTGATCTTCCCTTTTACTTTGTCAATCGATGTCGTAAGATCCTTAGTCCACTGGGGGCTTCGTGCATCTTGCCTCCTTAACGTTGGTAGAAGTCTTTCAATCTTGTTTCCTTGTACTTTACCGCAGTATTGGTGTACACTTATACTCCCGCTAAAGTGGGGGCTAAATGTAGTGTCATGAACATGTGGCCCTTGCAATTGTCAACCACATTAGGGTCCTCACGCACGCGATTCGAAACCCTAAGCCAGATCGGAGACCAGAGACTTGCTCGACACCTGGAAATTGCATCTTGCTTGCCCTCTGCACTGCCTAAACTGCATCCTGTCCTGGAAAAAAGGGCAGAGTTGTACCGCCTAGGACAGGGGCGTGGTGCCCCTCTCCCTTGCCCTATTTTGGGGCAGGACCCTTCAAATTGTGCTTTGATGGTTGTGCATTGAGCGGAAAAACTCCCCAAGTGTCTTCCTGCGACGGAAAATCAGTTAATTAAACCTACTTGACGAGTATATAAAGTGCATTTGTCCTCTCATTTGCATAAGTTGAAGGAGTGGGAATTTTACATGAGATCAAGCATTCAAGAGCATTCAAGCATTCCTTTCCAGCATTGAGCGTTATCAAGTCTCCCTTCAAGGCTAGGTGTTGCATTCAAGTCAAGGATTCAACCATTGAAGCGGAGATTCATTCCAACATTCAATTCCACACAAGCAAATCTATCTACATTCTATCTACAACCTCCCTTGAGGTGACTTACATTTTAGTCTTTCATATACATTTACTTGCAAGTACTTTTTTTCATCATTTGGTTAATTCCAAAACTGGTGTTTGACCTCAAGGCAAACCCCCAATCCCAACACCTTTCCCTCTCTTTTCTATATGTAGGTTGCAGGTGCACAGCTGTACTTTCGTATTTGAGCTCCATTGGCAGAGGCGGAAAAACCCTTTTCGTTTCGTGGATTTTTCGGAGGATCGTGTACACTCCCACCACGATCTGGGCAAATTTTTCTCAAATTCGTAGGGCAGCATCATCTTGACAAATTATTGTCAGATCCAGGTGCACAGCTTCATCCTATGCTTCTATCTCGAGTCATAATTAGATCTTTGTCACTTTTCCACTTGGTCATAAGTAGACAATTCAATCAATTCAAATCTCAATCTCAGAAGAGGGGATTAATTTACCATCACTCAAAATTCAATCTCCTTTTCTAGAGGTTGAATCTAGTGTATTTTCCCCCCTCCTCTAATGTAATGCATGAAAGGTGTTTGAAGGGAAATCCGAAGTGAAACTTTCATCTCTCCTTGGAGGGAAGAAAAGCTTTCTTCTATCTCTCCATCATTCACCTTTTCCAACATTACACCTGCATAAATGCATTGGGGCCATTCATGCAACTAAAGTTTGTGCATCTCTTGGGTATTTCAGTTCATTCTTTGTGTTGTTTCGGATAGGGAGAGAAACATCTCTTTTCTTGGTGCAGAACCTCCTTTTATTTTAAGCGTTTCACTCTTCCCTTTTCCTCTGCAAGTTGTTAGGATAGGCTTAGGAGTAAATTTTGAAGTGTTGAGTTGGTTCAACACCTGCACCTGGATTGAGAAGGAAGTCGGCCTTCTCCGAAGATTCAACACCCCTACACAAGGTCCCACACTTCGGGGTTATTTCCATGCTTCACAAGGTTGCTGAGTTGATAGCTCAACAAGGGTGCAAGCTTTTGTGATAACAATTGGCATGCCCGGTGGGACAAACTTTCGATGTACATGCTAAGGATTCAGTGTTGTTCTTAGTGTCTCAGCCTTCAGAGGCAGTTATCTCTCAAGAACTTGGCGACTCTGCTCAACAAGTCCAGTTTGTGTGAAGTTCCTAACTCTGTAACCCTGAAACCTCCAAGTTCCCAAGTCATCAACTCTGGAACTCCGGAACCCCCAAGTTCCGAAGTTTCCAAGTCCGGAACCCCAGAACCCCCAGGTTGCAAGGTGCCTAAGTCCTCAACTCCGGAACCCCGAGGTTCCGAAGTCATGCAATCCTAAGCCCAAGCCAACTGAAGATTCAGTGTGTTGTTTAGTTCATCAAGCCTTTGGAGGCAACATCTTTCAAGCACCTGACGACTTTGCAATCATTTGGTGGATTCGTGGTATGTTATCAGTCTCTGGTTGAGAGGGTCCATCTTTTATTTTAAGCATTTTATTAAACAAGCTCCATCTCTCTCAAATGCTTTAAAATGAGTTCATATCATGGGTGTAACTTCTATTCACCCCCATTCTATGAGAATGCCAACCATTTTGCCCCACCTTACCAACAAGACAGAACTAGGACTACTCCTAGTTTCAACCCAAATAACTTCACTTCAGCAGCAGGTGGGTACTTTCCTAATGCTTGCCACCCACCCACCCCTGCTCAACCTTCTTGACAGCTCAACCAGCCCCAAGATGATGAAAAAAGGCAAATTGCAGAACTCAAAAGTGTGTTGCTTGATCTCACCAAGTAGCTGGAGGAGTTGTACAAGCAATATGAGTGGGATTTGCAGCAAGATCAACTTGCTTATCAAGCTCAACTTCAGCAACAACAGATGGGAGCCCAAAGACAACATAAGGAGTTCCTTGCAAGGCAGCTTGCCTCTGCTAGGAAGAAAGAAATTAGGCAACTAGCAGCCATAGAGATTCAGCTCATACAAGAGGAAGTTTCTACCCCTAGGGTTCCTAAGTTTGAAATCCCAAGCTTCAGGCAGGGGAGACCTCCCAAGCCTTCAACTAACCCCCCTAGTTTTAAAATTCCTGTTGTTATACAAGAGCCTTCTGCTCAGTGCCTTTTGCAAAACACCCCACCACCTAGGCCCTTTCCTGATGCTATCTCCCTTTTTAAGGGCGGACCTATTGTATGGAGGACGGATGGTTCTCATCCTCATCATGAGGAGGGGGTTCAATCAGCCATTGGTGAGTCTTCATATGCTATAAAGGAGTTGGAATCGACGATGCTGCAGGAGGATATTGAGAACAATCAGTTGCAGCAGCAGGTCATTGAACATGAGGAGTGTGAGGGTAAAGAGGAGGACATTGTCCTCTCATTTGACAATCTTCCTTTCTTTATTGATCATGAGGAGAAGAATATGTCTACACCTCCCCCGGTGGTAGCTCTGGAGCAACAAGATAGTCTTGAGGAGGGCACAAGGGGTAATGGTTTTGCTGCAGATTGCATGGCGGATGGATCGTGCCATGAACCTGAGGTTGTTGCATTATGTTGCCAAGCGGAGGAAGCAAAAACAAAGAGACAATCTGAAGATTTTAGTTCTTCTTTTGAGGTGTCTCATAAACCTGAGATTTGTGCTGATGAGTTGGATATCAACGCATGTGATTATGATGTATGTTGGTTCTCCCCTGTCCCTAAAAGTAATGAAGTTGAATATGAAGTCTTCATTCAAGGTGAAGATGTTTCTTTTGACGTTAGGGATGATGTGCCTGAGCTTGAATGTTTCACTTGGGACCAACGTACCAAGTTTGATGATGTTGAGCAACATGTTGGTTATGCCGACAGTCTTTTGGTTGCTCAACTTGACAGTATACCTAAGCTTCAAAGTTTCCAATTTTACGTGTCTGAAGAGCCCCCTTGTGCAGGCCAAGATAGAGATATGGTATACTTTTCATCACCATGTGAGTTCGAGGCCTTTTCCTTTGGTTTCGACTCACACCAAGAGGAGGTTGGCTATTGTAGAAAAAGTGATGCCCCCTTGTATAAAAGAGATGCCTTCTCTTTTGCAAGGAGTAGTTCTTTTGATGCTAGCCGACTCCTAAAAACTCCCCCCTTTCTACTATCTGTATGCTTCAAGCATCCCCGGATGTCTCAGGTGGCTATTTTCTATGTCTTCCCTATGGTGGCAAGGTAAATGGTGAAGTGTTCTTTCACCACATGAGTAGTGTGTGTGATCTAATGCATGCATACAAGAGATTTCAACCATTGCAGCTAGATGGTGAATGTAACAATGGTATGGGGGGGATCAACTCCTTCAAAAGGTTCCTCTTTGACAGAGGCAAAAGCATCAGTTGCCTCTTATTGTAACAATGTAAATATTAGTTAGGTTTCTTGTGTTCCAAGAAGTGCACGAGCACAGGCTGTTCCCCCCTTCAGAATGGCTGATCTTGATCCTTTGCAGGTTACAAAGGACATATTTTTCTTCTTTCTTTCAGTTATGACTCAGTGGCCAATGGATTCTCAAGGCTTCTGGACTTTATGCGTAGCAGGCAAGCATCCCGCAGAGGTCGCCAAAAATGTTGTCATTTTATGACACCCTTGGTCCATCATTGAGAACAGATCAGACCGGCGCTACCCCAATTGATTAAGGAGAAAAGTAGTGGATTTATGAAGTGTGAAGTGTTGTCTTGTTTGGAGGAAGTTCCTTTCCTTAGTCTTCTTTCTAAAGTTCCCCAAAACCCTGGAACCTCGAGGTTTCGAGGTTCCTTCCTTTCCTTGTCTCCTCTTCTATTCCCCAGAACTCCGAAACCCCGAGGTTCTGAAGTTCCTTCCCATTGCCTTCTCCTCTTCCCTTTCCCGAAAATCCAGAACCCCGAGGTTCCGAAGTTCCTCCCTTTCCTTCCTCCTCTTCAGTTCCCCGGAACTCCAAAACCCCGAGGTTACGAAGTTCCTTTCCCTTGCCTTCTTCAGAACTCCGGAACCCTGAGGTTCTGAAGTTCCTTCCTTAGCCATTTCTTTCTTCCCGGAACTCCGGAACCCCAAGGTTCCAAAGTTCCTTCCTCACTGCTTCTCTTTCCCTTCCCCGGAACTCTGGAACCCCGTGGTTCCGAAGTTCCCTCCTTGGATTTTTCCTTTCTTTCTCTGGAACTCCGAAACCCCAAGGTTTTGAAGTTCCTTTTCTTTGCTTCCCTTCCTCTTTCCCAGAACTCTGGAACCCCGTGGTTCTGAAGTTTCCTCCTTGCCTTTTTTTCCAATTCCCCGGAACTCCGGAACCCCAAGGTTCCGAAGTTCCTTTCTTGCCTTCTTTCCAGTTCTTCTGAATTCCGGAACCCCGAGGTTTCGAAGTTCTTTTCTCTATCTCCTTCTCCTTCCCCGGAACTCCGGAACCCTGAGGTTCTGAGGTTCCTTTCCTTGCCTCCGTCCCTCTTTCCCGAAACTTCGGAACCCCGAGGTTTCAAAGTTCCTTCCTTAGTCTTCCCCATTTCGGGAACCCGAATTTTTTAAGTTTTCCAACTTCCTTCCGGCTTGCAACACTTTTGGATGGCGTAATCAACACTCAAAGCTTTAAATGCTCCGACGACTCTTGTGACTTGTGCACCTTCTTTTGTGGAGCTACAGGGGTGCATTTAATGATGTTTGCAGGATTTACATCAAGAGAGGTACAAGGCCATGCTTATTTGTGGTTACTTATGTCATGCCTGCATGCTCTGACTTTGGAATGTTAGTCAATCCACCTTCTTGAAGTGCCTTTCTTCTTAGGATTGTGTTGTCAGGGTATGGCTAGGTTGCTTGCATGTACAGAAGTGCATGCACTTCCCTGCATTCCCTGACTAACATCTCCCGACACACACAAGGGTCAAGGCTTCTCTTCCTTGACCAATGGTCTCTCCTCTGTGACCAGTTTTCTATATAAAGGTTGTTAAGCCTCATTGTAAAGGGTTCTCTCCCTGCTGGCTTGAGCTATTCTATGCTCTTTCACTTCTCTTGTATTTATCTTGCATTTTTGCAACTGTAAGTTTGGCCATTGGCCTTATAATGAATTGAAATCACCATTTTTGCCTTCCTTCAACTTATGTATGTTGTGTATGTTTCCTTACCTTCATTATATGTGTATGTTTTGTGGCTCTTCTCTCATATATGTTGTGTTAATTTATTTATGAGTGTGACTTGTGGGAAACCTTCTCCCCTCTTGGCATTCAGCAAGTTCTAACCTCCATACATGGATTGGGGTCATTCACGCAACTGAAGTTTGTGTATCTCTTGGGTATTTCAATTGATTATTTGTGCCATTTTGGGTGGGGAGAGAAACATCTCTTATCTTGGTGCATCACCTCCTTTTATTTTAAGCATTTCCCTCTTCCCTTTTCCTCTGCGAGTTGTTAGGATAGGCTTAGGAGTAAGTTTTGAAGTGTTGAGTCGGTTCAACACTTCCACCTAGATTGAGAAGGAAGCCAGCCTTCTCCGGAGATTCAACCCCCCTGTGCAAGGTCCCACACTTCGGGGTTGTTTCCATGTGTCACAAGGTTGCTGAGTTGAAAGCTCGGCAAGGGTGCAAGCTTTTGTGATAACAGTAAGAATACTTGAGATTCTTCCCTCCTAAATACCTTTGTGTTTGATGAAGCTCCCTCTTGATCTTGCATAATGGTGATAGGACGTATTTGCCATGGCCAACCACCAATCCTTGCTTGTATATCTTGCCTTAGGGTGGTTGTATGATCTCTCCTTCTATATCTGCAAAACAAAGCAAGTATAGTATCAAATGCTTATGATATAAAGCTTATATAATCCCTTAACTTGTCATAATCTCTGACTTTGTGTGATTTGCAGGTCTGATAGGTCAAAATTCACTCTAGGACCTTAGGAAGTTTCATGCTTGAGAATTCGCTCCAAGAGGCTTGCAAGGTACATATATATATAAAATTCGCTCAAAAGTCCTCATGAGGTACACCACTTGATGAAGTTCGCTTTGGACACTTGATGAGATATATATTTGATGAAATTCGCTCTAGAGGTCTTCCAAGGTACATAATTACAAAATTTCGCTTTGACTTGCTTGTGAGGTACACATTTTCACCAAATCCGCTCTGAGCTACTTGCAAGGTATATGCATAATGAAACTCGCTCTGGAAGGCCAGCAAGGTACATGAAAAAGTTCACTCTCAAACCCTTGGAAGGTACATGTTCTTAGGAAGAAAATCGCTCTATGTCCTTGCTAAGGACAATTTCTAGGTAGGAACTTCGCTCCATGTCCTTCCCAAGGATAGGACTCAAATCAAAAAAAAAAAAATCACTCTCCGTCCTTCCTAAGGATAAGACTCATATGAGAAATTTACTGGCTGGCCTTTGCAAGGCATGTCCACATTAACTTGTCTCATTTTATTTGAAAATCAAGGTGAAGACAAGGAACTCGCTCCATGTCCTTACTAAGGATAGGCCCTATATTCATTAATCCGCTCCATGACCGGCCTAAGCACAAGATAGATAATACATTTGGCTCTATGACCAAGTTAAGGACAAGGCATCAAAAGGTGAATTCTCTCTATGTCCAAGGTAAGGACAAGACCCAAAGTGCAGTTCGTTCTATGACTGGCCCAAGGACAGGGTTTACATGACAGTTCACTCTATGACCATGGTGAGGATAGGCCCTAAAGTGCAAATTTCGCTCTGTGACCAGCCTAAGGACAAGCTTCAAATTTCTCTCTATGTGCAGTCTAAGGACAAGCTTCAAATTTCGCTCTGTGACCAAGGTAGGGACAGGCTTATAGATGAATTTTGCTCTATGTCCTTGATGAGGACAGGCCCTAAACAAATCGCTCCAAAGTCCTCCTAAGGATGTAAGATTAATAAAGCAGCTCGCTCGAAAGGCCAGCAAGATACATGGTTTGATGGAGAAGTTAGCTTCAAGTGGTGAGTGAGGTACATATCCTCAAGAAAATTTGCTCTAAGCTTTCTCTAAGGTACATAGAAAGAATTTTCTCTAAGACCCTTGCAAGGTCAAGGCACAGACATATTCAAATTCACTCAATGACCATCAGCAGATCACTCTAGAAGGTCAGCAAGAACAAGGTTAAGGTAGGTAAATTCATTCGCCCAATGTCCTTTCCAAGGAAAATCTTCAAAAGATAATTCACTCTTGACCCTTGGCAAGGTATGGGAGCTAAATGCAAAAATTCAAGGAGGACACCATTCAAACAACCAAGTCTTGTGCTTGCAATCTAGAAGTATGATAAGAAACCTAGGCATGATACAAAGGAGTCCTATTTACCTATCATGCTCAACTCTCTTGATTTTCTTACTTCCTCATTTCAATTCTAACCCTGCAAACAAAATACAAGTCCTTCATTTCAAAAGCCTTGACAACTGACTGTCTTTACTCCAACTTCAGGAGACCACCCTGACTTGATGACTCTCTAGCTACCTGATAAAATCTATCCCTTCAATGCAAAGACTAATAGAAAAGACTCTAAGACAACCTAGAAAACAAGAAGGACTAACCCTAAAAAGTGAAAAGTGGGGGTCCTCATTTGCAATGGGGCGATGTGTGAATACCTCACAATAGTACCCAAACCCGATCACTCCCATTACCGCTACCTTTACCTTTACCTCTACCTCCACCTAACCCTCCCTCTTCCCATCCTAGCATACTCATCCCCTAACCCTCACCTACACTTACCTATACCTCCCTACCCTTCACCTACACTTACCTATACCTCCCTACCCTCTATCTCACACACCTAACCCTTCTACTTACTTTAGCCTACCCTTTCCCTTACCTACCACTCTACCTCCTACCCCTATAATATCCTAACCTACCTTCCATTTCCCACCCAAACTCTTCCTTATCACCTTCTACCCCCTTTACTGCCTTTCTTACCCATTTATTCCCTTTCCTAACTCCTACCTCCCACCGCAGCACTTCTTATAAACCCGTATCCACTTTCAATTACCCCCTTATACCTCCCACATCCTAAACCTCCCTACCCCTCCGTAGCACTCACTCTACCTATTCCTCCCACGTCCATATCTCCCACGTCCATATCCCTTATGTCTCCCTTTCCCCAACATCTTTTCCTTCCCTTCCTCACGTGGCACTTCCCCTACCACTCTTACCTTCCCCATAACACCTCACATTCCTCAGTCACACATGTTGGGCCCCACTTTAAACTCAAAATGGATAATTAAATAAGATTTTTAAGGACTATCCTGTTGGGACCCAAAAAATCTGAAATGGAGATTTAGAAAGCTTGTTTTAAGGCATAATATTTCCTTTAACTTCCTTTACCATGTAGTCTTGATTGGGCCCCACTAAACTCTAAGGTGAAGGAAAAAGTTTTAAGGCCTATTTTTTTTAAAGAAGGAAAGTATCCACCTCACCATTTCCTTGCAAGGTGTGGCATCAAAAGGATAGGGAGCTGGCCTTTGAATGAGGATGTGTCACTTTATCAAGAACAGAGTAAAACAGACTCTTAGCATCCTACGCCCATATAAAGAGAGTGATTCACGTCATTTTAACAGCATTCAATAATAAATTCTGATCAGACATTTAGGAAGCAGTTTTAGTGATAAAGATCAGCGATTTGGGCAACAAGACTTTGATAATCACATTGATCAAATTCTTCTTCAAGGTGCTGATTGATCTAAGGACATTGTTACCCAGTCTTTTGAAGGCAAAGGGGCAGATTTTGAAGGAATTCCAGATCATTTTCCAAGGTTCTGATTTGATGTAAAGTATCACCAATTTTAGCAGACCTAATTCTGATTTTAAGATCAGACCTGATTTTGGCAAATTTTTAGATATATCCTGTCTATGATTCAATCAGTATCATCATGTCCAGCCTTATAAATCCATGTTCAGGTTTGAATGGGTTATAGGAAGCTTGATATTTGCAGAAAATTGTTTTCATTCCTAATGTTTTGATGCAAAATATTTTTGCGTTTCAGGTTTGGTATGAAGATAAAAGAAAAGAGAAAGATGAGCACCCAAGGAATAATGGACGACAAGTCACATTGAGATTCAACTCACATTTCAAGACAACACCAATCTGGAAGATAGCTATTCAGAAATGACTTCCTCTACCATACAAGAGATCTGATTACACTTACATTGAGAGGCAGGTTGAAAGGGCAGGTTTTGATTAAGTACATGATAATTTCAAGTGCTCCCTGGTCGGAGCGAAATCTGCTTCCATTGCTCATAGTTGGGAGCGATGTGGACTTCTTGAGCAGGATTTGAGGCACTTGAATGGATGAAATGAAAAGGAGTGAGCAAAGATTGTATTAAATTTCAAGTTTGGATTTCAACTTCATGTCTGGAGGTAGGAGAGCAAAGAAGATGTGAGAGCATTTACCTTGAGCTGATTCGATTTGTTGTTGAAAACAAACTTCATGTTCAAACACCCAAAAGCGAACTTCATCTTCAAGCACCTAGAGCGAACTTCATGTTTGGAGGGATATGAGGGAACTTCACAAACTGAGCAGGATGAGCAAACTTCACAAACTGAGCTTCAAGAGCGAATTTCAAGTATAAAAGTTATGGAATGAACTCTACTCCATGTGTTCCTAATTGAAGGTGAATTTGTAAGATTGATTGCAAGACCACTACCTCGAGGAGATTGAATGTTTGGAAAGAGTCATTTTGAGTTAAGAAGATGAAAGGTAGAACTTCGTGTTCAAGCACCTAGGAGCGAACTTCATGAACTGGAGGAGACGAGCGCACTTCACAAATTGGAGGAGATGAGCACACTTCATAAATTGGAAGAGATGAGCGAACTTAACAAGTTGGAGGAGATGAGTGCACTTCACAAATTGGAAGAGATGAGTGAACCTCACAAATAGGAGGAGATGAGCGAACTTCATATTCGGGCCTAGGGGAGCGAATTTGTTTCATTTGCCCAAAACAAGATACAAAGTAGCTAATAGTTTATTTCCTTAAGCTGAATTGATGCCTTAACATGTTTAGGAGAGAACAATTTCGAATTTAGGATGATGAAAGGGAAGTTTACTTCATGATTTGAAGGAGGAGAGCGAAATTCATGTTTGGAAGCATAGGAGCGAACTTCATTTGAACACCAATAGGAGCGAATCTCATAAGGACCTAGTTAAGAGAGAAAACCCCCTATGCTTATCAAAGACTAATCAAACATACAAATTTGTTTCAATTGTATCAAGTCGGCCATAAGGGGTAAAGCAAATTTAATTTTATTAAACCAAGTCGGCCGACCTAGGGAGAGACACAACCTTTCCTTAATCACCTATAAAAAGGTATTCAAAAATTCATTTCAAACATCAAATCAAATCAAACTCTTCTCTCTAATCAGCGAATTTCAGGAGAAGATTAGCTAACTTCATCAGCAAGATAGCAAATTCAATCATCATCAAAAGCTAATTTATCCACTAAGGTTGCAGATTCAAGAGCGAATTCCATCATTGACAAGAGAGAGAATTTTATCTTCAAGAAGGCATTCCATCAGCAAATTTGATTACATCTACAGCGAATTCAGTCAGCATACACATCAAATCGGATCCACAAGCAGCGACTCCAATCAATAGTGATAGCAAAATTCACAAAGGAAGAAGCGAATTGATCAAGGAGACAACAAATTTGCTCAAACCAAGGAGCGAACTCCTCTATAGATGCACCTATCAACCTGCAAATCACATAAAATCAGAAATTATGTCAAATTAAGAGATTATAGAGGTTATATATCATGTGTGTTTGATGTTCATTTGTTTGTTTTGCAGGAGATGAAGAAAGAAATCAAGGGGATCATGTTGGAGGAGGATCAAAACAAGTGTCCTAAGGAGGAAATTTCAATTTCAAGGTTAAGAAGATGTCCTCAAAAGGAAAACTTCATCAGCAAATACAAAGATATGAAGGAAGGTGACTACACAAGAAGAATTCATTTACACAAGGAAATGATCCACAGCCCCAACAGCGTGAAGGGAAACATAAAGAAAGATTTTTAAAGCGTGAAGTAGCAGCTATGACATCAAGAATTCATTCTAAGGCAATATCAAGATGAGATAGCGTTCTAGTCATCATCCCAGTCACCACTCACCAATCAGACAAGTTCCACCTCAGCATGTCTTGATTCAACGAACCTGACTCGTCCACGAGGGCATAAACTTCAAGGCACCTACCCTTGTTATCTATTGGTTATGCTATAGTGTTGTAATTATTTCATTGGCCAAATTGAGTTTGTTGTAACAAACCATAATTAGGGTTTTCATTGTAAAATCTCAACCCTTGATCTTAAATTGATCTAAGCCATTGAATTGTATTGAGAGCATTATAAAAGGCTCAAGCTCTTCATTTGTAAAGGTTAATAGTTAAATAGTGAATAGTGAATAGTTAGTAATGGGAGAAGAATAGAATAGCAATTAGAATAGAAGTTAGATTAGGAGAAGGCAAAGATTGTTGCCAAACCTTGTTGTAATCAACAATTGATTTCATTGAAGTTATGGTGAATTTGATTTATTGCTTCAAAAACTTGCATGATCTTTACTTCTCAATTTTCTTTCTTGTTATTAGATTGAATGGAGGGATTTGTTGAATTTATTTGCGTGAAATCCGTTTAGTCCATACCACTAGCCTCTTGTTGATAGTAAGTGTGCCTTGTGTGGTCAACTGGAATGATATGAGCTTAACTTCAAATTGATATACGTCCATTGTTCATTCATTAACTTGAATGGTGATCAATGTTTGATGGTAATGATTTGAACATCTTTGTAATGTCCTTAGAAGATTGCACTGAGCTTGTGTCAAATTGTTCAAGTTGATGGTGAGACCTTGCCCAGTAGGATTCCATCTAATTATTCATCCATCTTCTTGCATTCTAGGTCTTAGAATAGACTCTCTCAACCCTTTCCTTTTGCCCCTTTTTGTTCAAATCATGCTAGTTTAGGATAAAAGAAAGCATCACAAGATTGCAATATCAGCAAGTTCCAGTGATTCAAGCACTCAACAATTCAACGTAAGTCCCCTTGTGATACCAGCAATCACATCAACCAACTGTGCTTATCTACAAGTCGTGACCCGACATTTATAAACCTTGGAGTTATCTCAAGTGATCCTTAAGCCAATCTTCAACATTTGAGAAACTTGGTTCAAGAGAGGATAAGATACTTTTGGGTATTTTATTCTATGTTTGCATGTGCGTAAAAAGCACATCTACAATACCCAAGCTCAGTAATTTTATTTTGAGTGCATTTGAGCTTCTCAACTTATCAGATCCTTCATGTTATAACTTATGTGTTATTAATAGATGACTATTTGATTATTAATATATGACTGTATTACTGTATTTTATTACTAATAGATGACTGTATTTTATTATTAATATGACTGTCATAATAAATTAATAATAACAGTGATTGTAATAGATAGGTATCTTATATTATTTAAATTTTAGATAGTCGTTTATAAATAGATAACTGTAAATAAAATACAATAATACAGTCATCTATTATTAACTGTTATTTTAATTGTATTTAACTTATTAACCAAAGCATTGTTATTCACTGTCTCCTCACTTGCGGAAACCCTAATGCCTCCACAACCGCCTCTCCCACCTTCGCTCATCGCCTCGCTGCTTTATTAACGATAACACTGTTATAAACTGTAAATTGTAATTAATAACAGTGTTATTGTGATATAGATAGAATTAGTCAATCAGGAATGTAATAAGTTAATAATAGTGTTATTGTTTTCTAAATGTCGTCTCTCTCTCTTTTGCTAGGTTCTCTTCCAATTTTTTTGAAAGAAAATGGCTTCTAGTTCTACAAGCAAAGGTGGTGGCAAAAAGAGAGACCTTTGTTGGAAACATGGGACAAACAAGGAGACGTCCTTTGTAACCATTGCACCAAGATTATAAAAGGTGGCATTAATAGGTTCAAATATCACCTTGCACAAATTGAATGTCGAGATACCAGAAAACTTTTATTATGTCCTCAAGAGCCTACAAGGGATGCAATAGCAACACTTGAATGATATGATCAAAAGAAAGAAACAAAAAAGAGAACAGTAGAGGCAATGGAAGCCCCAAGGGCAAATTTGAATTATATAGGGTCGCATATAGATATGGGGGCATCTAGTTCTTCCCTTGGGCCACAGATACGAGGAACGGATGGAAAACTACTTTGTTCCACGTAACACTCTTGGTGCACAACCTAGATTGCAAGGCACTGCATGGAATAAAGAGGCTCACCAATAGGCAAAGGTGGCATGTGGTAGATTTTGGATCTACAACAATATTCCGTTAAATGTTGTTTCTAGTCCATATTGGGATCATTTGGTCACTGGATTGACTGTGGCAAGTAAGGGGTTCAAGTCCCCAAGTAGTTATGAGATGAGTGGATCGTTTTTGCAGGATGAGGTCCAAAACATTCATACATTAGTGGAAGAGCTAAGGAGTATTTGGGAAAAGAATGGCTGCACCATTCTTTCTGATGGGTGGACGGATGGTAGGAATAGGACACTCATCAACTTTCTAGTTACTTCAAGGGGACAGTTATTATTTTTAAAATCAATTGATGCCTCCAATGAAGTGAAGACTGCAAAGACCTTGTGCAACATGTTGGATAAGGTGGTGATGGACGTGGGAGTGCAGAATGTCATCTAGGTTGTGACTGATAATGCAGCTGCATATGTGGCAGCCGGCAAACTTCTAATGGCTAGGCATCCGACATTTTGGAGCCCTTGTGCTGCCCATTGTCTTGACTTGCTCCTTGAGGACATAGGGAAACTAAGCTGGGTGAATAAAGTGGTTGAAGATGGAAGGAATATCACCAAATACATCTACAATCACACATCAAACCCTGAATCTTATGAGAGAGCACACTGATGGTAAGGATCTTGTGCGATTGGGGGTCACATGCTTTGCTACCAATTTCCTCACCTTGCAAAGCATACTAGTTGCATTTGCCCAACCTGAAGCGGATGTTCGCAAGTGAAAGATGGTTGGGGAGTCCTTATGCTATGAAGCCTAAAGGACTGAAGGTTATGGTTGCCATTTTTTATTCTAATTTTGCCAGGATGGTGGAGGAGATCATCAATGTAAGTTTTGAAACTTTAATTGATGATTTATTATTTAATTTTCTAAATATTACAATTTGCTGATTTTGTTAATTTTTTATATGTAGGTGTCAGAACCGTTGGTGAGGGTGCTACAAATGGTGGATGGGAATTATAACTCCATGGGGTATCTATATGAGGCTACGGATAAGGCCAAAGAGGAAATTCAACACTTGTATGGGTCAAATAAGACCAAGTACGAACCCATATGGCGCATAATTGATCGGAGGTGGAACCATCAACTCCACCAACATATTCACGTTGTTTTCTACTACTTGAATCCCAAGTTTTTCTACTCCTCAAGTTTTAGAGCAGATGAAAACGTTAAAGTTGGCCTTGACACATGCATTCGGAGATTAGTTGATGATGAGAACCTTCAAGACCTGATACTTGATGAGTTGCAGAGCTATAAGAAGGCCACAGGGCCATTGTTTTCTTCACCTGATTGCAAATGTAGGAGAGACACCCTACAACCAGGTTTAAAAAAACATATGTTTAATTTTATTTTACCATTTATTTCTCTTTAAGATTATTAAAATCTTTGCAAGTTATAAATGACATTTTTTGTCCTTGCAGATTTGTGGTGGGAAGATTATGGTGCCACAACGCCCAATCTTCAAAAGCTTGCCATCCACATATTATCGTAGGCTTGTACTTTTGGTTGTGAGCGCAACTAGAGTGTTTTTTAAGCCATCCACACAAAAAAGCGCAATAAGTTGACTCAACAATGCTTGAATGATTTTGTCTATGTGCAATACAACCTTCAATTGCATAAGAAGAAGGTGCAAGGGCAAGATTGACATGAGGTACTTGACTTGGATGACATTGATCCATATTGAGCATAATGGGTTGCCACTTTTGATGATGTTGATAATGATTTCAATCCATTCCTTATTGATGAGCAACTAAGTGAGTTGGAGAGGGAAGGAGAGGAATGGGATGTGGTGTTGGCAATTGACACTCATCCGATGGTTGTTGATGGTTGATTATTGGTTTAGGGTTGTCATTGATGGCAACTCTTCCTATCCGGTAAACACGGATCTTGATATCCGGAAGAGGATGACAACCGGTAGCCAGTTTATCGGTATTTCAGGATGAACAAAGTAGTTTTGGTCTGAAAGCTTTCTAGTGATTGCGGTGTTATGAATCATGTATGGGGTGATTGGGCCAACATAGAGACATCATTTTATTATTGTTTTGGTGATCCGCATTTATCTTTGGTGATCCGGTCAAGCCGACATATGACTACACATTACATTAGCAAACCCACTTGATAAATGATCTATTTTGTAATTGCGGATAAATAAGACCGGTATAGATGATCTTTTTGATGTATGATGTGATTGTATGCAAGCGAGTGGTGATCGAAAATCCTTTGTAGTGCAATTTCACGTGCACATTCTTGAGCCGGTAGCTGACTGGGATAGTGAACAGAGCAGAACAGAGCAGAACAACAGAGGTGATATATTTAGTATATTTGGCACTCAACCGGAACTCATCCAAGCATTATAGATGCTATTCTAGAGTTCTTTCATTGTATTAAATCATTGTAATTGATCGGTAAGGCAGTGAGCCTTCCGGGGTTGTATCCCTTATTGCAATTGAGTTATAAGCTCTAGGCAGTGTGCCTGAATGCAAGTGCATTCCCCATATTGTAGTATTGTTTTGCTACTGGCCATAGTAGAATAATATTGTGGGTTCAAATTCCACCGTGGTTTTTCCCATTTGGATTTCCACGTAAAAAATCTCGATGTCATGATTTTGTGGTTGATTGTTTTATGTTTCTGCATTTCAGTTTCATGCTTATGCTTCTGGTGGTTTAAAGTTAAGTCAGAAAATTTAATAACCGGTAGATCACTGATTCAGCCCCCCCTCCTCGTAGTGATCCTTGATTCCAACAATTGGTATCAAAGCCTAGTTCCTTTGAGGAAGCCTAACCACTTGAGGAAGGTCTGAGAAATTAAATCAATGGATTCTGGCTTTCAAAGACAACTCAGTGTGGCACTTGAGGATCTTGATGCAGCGAGAAATGAGATCAGTTCCTTGAAGAGAAACCTGAATGTTGCTAATGACTTCATTAATGACTTGAAGGACCAAGTGAACACTTCAAGAGACAAGGAAATAATTTATGGACAAGATGAAGGAGAAAGAAGATCAAATTATTGAAAATTGGGGTAAAGCTGATGAAATTGACAAGCTTGAGAGAGAGAATGTTGCATTGAAGAATGAGATGCAATCCATTGTGATGAGGATGACTAAGGAGATTGACGACCAAAAGAAAAATGAAGAGAATCTGGCACAATCATTGAAGGAAAGAGTTGATGAATGCTTCAGGCTTACCCATGAGAATGATTAGTTGAAGCTTGAGTTGACACAGTCAAGGAATAATGGTCAAGAACTTGAAAGAAGATCAAACCATGGACAAGCTAAAGGAGAAAGAAGATCAAACCATGGAAAATTAGGGTAAAGCTGATGAAGTCGATAAGCTTGAGAGAGAGAATGCCACATTAAAGAATGAGATGCAATCCGTTGTATGAGGCTGACTAAGGAGATTGAGGACCAAAAGAAGAATGAACAGAATCTAGCACAATCATTGATGGAAAGATTTGATGAATGCTTCAGGCTTACCTATGAGAATGATCAGTTGAAGCTTGAGTTGACACAGTCAAGGAATAATAGTCAAGAACTTGAAAGACAAATTATTGCCCTAAGGGATAAATTTGCTACTGCTAATGATTACAAAGACAAATTCAAAGCTAGCTCATCAAGGCTTGATGAGATGCTGGAAAGTCAGAGACATGGAAAGGATATGCGAGGACTTGGATTTGAGAAAGGTGAATCCTCCGGATCAGGACAAAGCAATGCAAAACCTAATCAGAAGAAGAGTAAGAATCCTCCAGTAAGACAGCCTAATGCCCATAAATTCAATGGTAGATGCTTTACTTGCAATAAATTTGGTCATATGGTGAATTGTTGTCCTCATTTTTGTTCCCAAAAATGAAGGACCACTACATGAAATTTTTGTGAAAAAATGAAAAATTTACTCTATGGCACGCTTCTCGAGGCATAATTTTGACTAATCCTTGGACTAGCTTAATCCTCAATCCATCCTCGAACTACGTTTCGAATTTTGTCAAATTCTGGGTTCGTTTGCTATGTCTTTCCTTCAATTTCGGGTTTTAAAATCCCGACTGCAGGTGGAGAATTTTCTTCAAACTGCAAGTTTTAATGATATTCATTGTTTTGGTTGTTGTAGGGGAATTTTTGTCTTATTACATGTGCACTTTTATTAAAAGATGTTACTTGTAATTTTTTTTTAAATTCCCCTTTTATTGTTTTTATTATTTTTATTGTTTTTGGACTTGTTTAATTAAAATAGGGATTTTTTGGCAAAATTACAAGTAAACTTGCAGTTTGGTCTAGAAACACCTACTTTAATGGTTTTTACATGTAATAGGGATTTTAAATCCCCATTACATATGTGCATGCAAGTATAACTTGTTGTAGGGATTTTATTTCCCTTTTACAAGTAAGTAAAACTTGCATTTCTGTCCAAAAAACCCGATTTTATGCATAAAGTGCTTTTTTGACTTTTTTTTAGAACTTGTTGTTTGTTCCAAAAAACTCGAATTTGCTTTGTAAGTGAAAAAGTCAAAAATAAAACTTGCTATTCGGATCAAAAAACCCGATTTTGTCTTAGTAAGTGAAAAAGTGAAAATAAAACTTGTATGTCTCCCAAAAACCCGATTTTCACATGCAAGTGTAAATTCGAACTTGTTCTTCTCTCCAAAAATCCCGATTTTTAGTTGGAAGCAAACTTGTTGAAGTTTTCAATCGATTTTTGCGGAGATCTTCAAGGAAGGAGAGGCGTTTTGGTTTCTACCCTATTCCTATGCATTTGAAACCACTTGTCACGCCATTTGGAGGTTGTATTGACTGGTTTTTTGCTCCAAATCAGCAAAAACGTGTTTCCAAAATGCCACATTTTGGGGGATTAAAACTTAATGAAGTTGCATTCTTCTAAATCGATTTGAACTCTCATACTTAGGCCTGGAGTTTGGGATAAGTTTCAAGCTATTTAACGAGCCATTTAAGATGCATTGGTGGCCACGTTTTTCACCACATAATTCCTTTGGCTGCGTTTTGAAAGGATTTGACACCATTTCTTCATCTCCTCCTTAGGCATTTTTCTTTAACTCTCTTGGGTGTGCTCTCTCATTGGCATTTTGGCCCTCCAAATTTGGGATTGCTGCCACGTTTTTCAGTTTGTGGCATTTTTGCAAAAACGTGACAAGGGTTTTGGCATTGCAGATTGCTTCTATTTATTGGTTTTTCTTCTTCTTTCCAAAAATTGGTTGCATTTTTGGAGAAGCATTTTCAGTTTGAAGAAAGGTATGTTCTCTTTCTTTTCTTTCCTTCATTTTATTATTTTCTTGTTTTCTCAGTTTTCCTTCTTAGTTGCATTTTTGTAAATATGTTGTTCTTCCCCAAAAAATCAGTTTTTGTGAGAGAAATCTTGCCCTTGGTATGTGATTTTCAAATTGCATTGTTCTTCCCATATTTTCCTCTTTACTTGTATTTGGGATTTTTAATCCTAATTACAAGTTCACTGGAAATTCTTGTTCTTCCCCTACGGTTAAGGAATTTAACCATTTTTGGTTAAAATTCCAAGTTGAAAAGTGTGCAATACCCCTCCCTTTCAAATTCAGGTTTTAAAAACCGGATTACATGTTGATGAGTTCTTCCCATTTTCATGAAAATGACATTCTTGGATTTTCCCATTTCTATCCATTCACGTTTCCCATACCCGTACTTTCTGTTTCCATCATTTTCCGCAAGTCAAAATCTCATTTTCCGTCTATTTCTCCATTTGCAAATTTACAAGTGTACTTGCATTCAGGTTTTAAAACCCCGATTGCATGTATTTTCTTTCCAACTTGTATACTTGCGCAAATTCCCCCAAGATCCAAAATTAGTCAAAATCAAAATTTTCCCATATATTTCCCGTCTTCCTCTCACAAAATCGTAAAGTTCAAGAAACGAAGTTTTTCCCATTTGGAGAAGGAAGAATGATATTTGCAGCTAACTATGATGTTGCCTTAACTCTTCTAAGTCTTCATCACAGTATTCCAAGTTCACAATCAATGTCAGATTTGCCGGCATCTCCAACTCCAAAGAAGATGAAATACAAATATGACAAATATCAAAACGAGGTTGCACCTTCTCAGGTTTCTTCTCCTTTGGATCGCATCAGAGATACAAAAATAGGGCACGTGGATATGTCAGAATTCATCAAGAGGGTAGAAGATCCACAGGATAATAACTTGCAGCGGCTGTTGGACAGCCATATCCATCATGCATCTTCTTTCCCGGAGGCTGCCCTAGAACCTGAGTTTGTTCTCGCCTACGCCCATCATTTTGACAAAGAGACGAGTCATCAAAAATGATGATGGCGAAGCTATAATCCGTCTTGATGCTGATACGATCGAGAAGGTCTTCAGAATACCTCCTGCACCTGTTTACATGGAAATCTTCAAAGAAAGTGTAGCAGAGTATTACGTGAAGAGGGAAAAAGATTGCAAGCGACATATCAATAGGTGGATCCAAGAGCCACGAGCCTCCTTCTCAAGGTGGGCGAAGTTGTACCGCTGCGATTTCAAATGGGAGATAGGAGACACCATAACTCTCCTCAGCAGGATGATGGGCCTTGAGCATTCCAATGTCTTTGAGCAATGGATGTACCAGTTCATCATGTTCATACGGCAGTCTCATCACATTTCATGGGGAGAAGTCATCAGCGATGCCTTGTGCGAACAACTTGCAGCAGTTCCTACCACCATGACCTTCTTCATGAATTCATATTTGGTATATTTGGCAGCATCACTTAGGCATTTTCTAGATGTTTCTACCAAGGGTGATCGCTCACTTATATCAGTTTGGGAGTATTATGACCAGTTGCCATTGAAACCCAACAGACTACATTTCAGAAGAGTCCAAGATGCATTCTCCGGATATTTCATGTGAGTTTGACAAAAATCTCAGAAACAAGAGAGTATCAGATGAGGCATGGGACAAGGTGTGTGAGTATGGATGCTTGTTTCTCCAATTTCCCACCTTCACCTATATGAGGATTGGATGCTATGGTAGTGTTGACGTGTATTTTGTATACAATCATACACAGAATAAAATACCCAAAGGCATCTTATCCTCTCTTGAATAAAGTCGCTAACTATTGAAGATATCGCAAGAAGGATCAGTTAGGGTGACTCCAATGTTCTTGTAAGTAGGGTCTCTACGTGTGGATAAGCACCAGTGGTCGTTGTGATTGCTATGTCACCAAGGGGCCTTACGTTTCCGAAGAATTTTCTAAACTAAACAAGCTCTCAAAAATATCAAAGGGGAGGGTTTGCAAGAGATCTAATCTAGTCTAATCCTAAGAATGACTCCATGTAGACGAGACTTGGCAAGATTCTACCAACTTCAATATTGCCATAAATTAACAACTCAATTGAAATTGATGCGATCTTCTAAGGTAACAAATGATTTTTCAATACATCAAGTATCAAGGACACTATCACGAAGGTACATATCCAAGATACAACAATGATTGAAGGTTTAAGCGATTCAAATATCTCCAGTCGACCACGCAAGGCGTTCCTACAATCAGCAAGAAGCTAGTGGTTTGGAAAGCAAATCCTACCAAAGATCAAGTCCAACACTTTGTCCCTCGAATTAACACACTATTTTGATTGAGAATGATTCAAGAAAATGAACAACCATGAAGATAACCACGAGAATTGCAATAAAACACCATAATTTCAATATTTTATTGATCTCAAAGCCATCATGTACAACAATTGTTTAAAATTCCTCCCTCAAAGCTCAATCTTGCTACAAAAACAACTTGCTTCTAATCTCTCTAATTTCTCCTTAATCTCTAATTTTTCTAGTTCTAGTTCTCTAGTTACAAAATGAAAAGAAATGAAGGTATATATAGCATCCTCAATTACAATGAACGGTCCAGATCGAAAGAAGATCAATGGCCAAGATTATGACACCTAAACCCTAATTAGGGTTTTATTACAAAAGTTCCCCTTTTATTGCACAACATTAAATGCATAGCCAATTATTAAATTTGGCACGAAAATCTAGGAGACATAGACCAATGACAATTAAGGTGCCATGTCATCTATAATAACCTCTCATCTAGAATCTTATTCCCTTTCCAATGCTCCTTTTTAGCATATGCAATGAATCTAGACACGATTCCTTCGATCTCAGCAATTGGAATCTCGGGAAGATTCTTCATTCTCTCTTCCAAGTGGATGACCTGATCAAATGCCTGGAGAAGAGCAGCGTCCCAACCAGGTTCAAGTTCCTTAGTCTTCTCAATCAAGAGCATGGTAGCAAACATCCGCTCCCGTTGCTCATCTGTGATAACATTAGCATCCTTGCAAAAGATGATTTTGACTTTATCCTCCAATTCCTGCAAATCCACATCTGTCTCAACTTCGATCCTCCTGCCAAGAATGGTACGCAGTACCTCAAATACTCTGTCCTGGATCGGGTGGATAACCTCCTCAACATGATTGCACCTAGTACTGATGTCCTCGAAGAGAACTTCCTTCATCTGGAGTAAAGTTGACCACTGAAGCAAACTATGAGGTCCTCCATCCATTATCTTTTCCTGTGCCAGGACCTTCCTTGATGTTTGTCTGATTACTTGCAAGACAGGAATGATAACATCTTTAGTATGAGCAAAAGCAGCTACAGTTATCATCAAGTTGTGGATGACCTCAAGAACCTGAATAGCTCGGTGAATGGTCTGCATCATCCTTGTTGCAAATTCAATAGCAACCGTATGGGATTTGTCAATCCATGAGCTCATAAGCTGAACCAAACTCTTGACTCTCTCTGCCTCACCAATTGATTGAAGGGGAAGTGCCTGTACGGGTGATCTTGCTGGATCCTGACGTCCCAAAGGTTGATTGAGATGGCTGAAGTATGTTCTCCATGCACCAACCTCTCTCTCAAGCTTTCTATTTTTCTCCATTTCTTCCCTAAGCTTATCTTTCAATGCCTCAAATGAATCGGTGGCATCATCTAGTGTCTGCTCGGCTGTGAGTGGACCAAGCTCAAATGTCTCTACATCATATTCTTCTGCAAGGATCTCACCTTCATACTTGTCCACGGCCGGTGTAGCTATCTGCAATATTCTGGATCCAGTCTCATCTCTAATCATCTTGGACATCTTAGTAGCCTTCCTCTTCTCTGTCACTTCCTGGGAATGTCCAACGAGACTCTCCAAATCAATCACATTGTCCTCATCCTCGACCACAATTACCTTCGTTAATCTTTCCTTTAACCAATCTGGGATGGCAGATCTTGTTTCTTTAACCTGAATCTCCTTAAGCAATTCTTCTTTTCTGGGAGGAGATGTCACTTCGTTATCTTCCCTATCTTCATGCAACTCATTATCTTGGAGAGATCCTCCTGGTGACCTTTGAGATGCCTGTCCTTCTTTATCATTCTGCACTATTGATTCCATGGATTCCTCTATCTCAAATGTCCTCTTCTCCTATCGAGAAGATGTGCCGGATGAACGATCTCGGTTGGCCTCTTGCTTCTTCTTGGAGGATTCCCTTTTCTCAGGTCTTTCTTTCCTCTTCGAGCCTCTAGGATGGAGATTGCCTTCACTTGCGCTTCGAAGGTTGCCTTCACTTGTATTTCTGGGATTAGGATTACCTTCGCTTACACTTGCCCCACCTTCAACTGGTCTCTCCTCCAAAGTGAAAGTCATAGCTATGCCCTGTTCTTTCAACTTTTGATGCTGCACATCAACCCATCTACGAGTACAAGACAAGACTGGAGCCATCAAGGCATCTAGATCCACAACCTCGGGTTCATTCCAATCTAGCTTCACTGATTTGCTTTCTCGATCATAAGATGATTGAAGATGTCTGCCACTATCCTGAGCTTGGTCGGCCACTCTGTAAATTTTGCATTTCCTGATGAAGTCCAAAGGTAATCTGGAATGCATTTTTCTTTTCACTTCAAGATCATCTAAGAGATTCATCATAAAATCTTCTATTTGAAACTCATGCTTATATTTCCTACCGACTATCTCTTCTATATATCCATGTGGATCAAAGCTCTCTCTCAAGGCAAAGAATGAAAATGAATACAAAGCTAACTCCTTCTCTGCGTCAGCCATGGCTAGAGCATTAGGACATACCTCAACTGAATTTCCTAATATGATAGGTACAGGAACTCCATTTCCATGTCTGTGTCTGAATGCCTTCGCATAAGCTGCCAACTGTCTAGTTACTTCAAGTAACACTATTCTGTCTGTCGGATATCTCGGCAACATGTATGGAGGTGAAGGACATCCATGAACTCTAATATAAGTAAATTTCAGAAATTGGATAAACCAAGCACCGTACCTCTTTACTAGCTCTTGTGCATCCTGTGATAGCCTATTGTGAATCCCGCCTTGCAACGTCCTGGTGATGTTCATCGTGAAGGTATCATTAACTAACTTGTAGTTACTTCCTGGTGGATGATGCAAGTGGACATAGGAATCACAAACTCTGACCTCACCGGGTCCTCTTCCAATCACTCCTCTGTGAGGTAGTCCTGCATATTCAAAGCTCCTGATCAAGGCATATATGACGTATGAACTCATGTGGAAAGACTTGGTAGCCTTCAGTCTCCTTAACTGTACGTCCAAGCAATGGCTAATCATTCTAGCCCAATGAATTGTTCCTTTTCCCTGAACTATCACTTGGATGAAGTAGAACATCCACTTCTCGAAATAGAAGGCTTGAGGGGCTCCTGTGACTCGGTTGAGCATTGTTATCAAATCTCTGTACTCCTCCTGGAAATCGATCCTATGTGGTGTGTTCGGGATCTTGCTCAGGCGAGGACGACTCTTAAGTAACCAATTCTTGTTGATGATGCTTAGGCAAACATCTGGATCATCTTCGTACATGGACTTGGCTCCTTCTAAGCTTTTATAAATCATATCTTTATGTTCTGGTAAGTGAAGAGCTTCACTTATAGCCTCCTCTGAAAGATAAGCAAAAGTGTCTCCTTCCTTGGACACGATCGTTCTAGACTGAGGATCATAATGGCGAGCACACTCGATCATCAACTCATGGCACTGTACTGCTGGAGGGAAGCCGGCCGCCTTAATGATGCCACTTTCAATTATCCTCCTAGCGACAGGTGATGGCTTGCCAATGTAAGGGACCTCTCGAAACTTCTTCGTACTGAAGTTGCCCAAGTTGGTATCTCCAATGTTGCTCCACTTAGACACGATCTTGGTCTCCAGTTCTTCGATCTTTTGATCTTCCTTCATAAGAGCTGGACGACTGGTGGATGCTCCCGCCTTCGGGGTCGCCATTGTAACACCTACACAACATTTCACAATAAGTAACTAGATTTTGCAAGGTATAACTATAGATTAGAGATTAAATTTAGGAAACTTCATGATAAGTCTTTGAGTTATCATTTCCTAAATATGATCGAGCTACTGAAATTCAAAATTTCAAAATTCAAAATTTAAGGCTATGACAATCAAAATTCAAAATTAAGGCAAGGGATCACATCGCCATACTTTACTTGAGAGCTAACTCTAAAATGCAAAATTAAGAAATTCGCCTAGGCAAAAATCGGAGTTTGGAAGATTTCAACGTGATTCCCTTCAAACGAACGTCCTCCTTAGCAACTTCGCCACCTTTGGGGTCTTCGATGTCTTGATGGCAAGCTTGCTTCACTTGAAACTAAGTTCACACTCCCCTTTGATGATGTTTCGCACCTCCTTTATGAAATTCGCACTTCTCCTAGTACTCTCCAAATCGCATGCAAAGGAATGTTCGAATGATGACTTGAAAATGAAATAATTCACCTCCCCTTTATAGGCGCTCACCCTCTCATTCACCTCTAGGCCGACTTTGCAAAATAAGGCAATTTAAAACAATTTTTAAATAAAAACCAAGGGCCGACTTTGTAAAATATAAGATTTGAAATTTAAGCGCTCACCCCACTTTAATTTTTATTTAAAATAATAATTAATTCATTTAATGCCCTTGCAATTAATTAATTCGATTTTTTAAAGGCAAAAAATAATTAATAAATGTTCATGCACAATTTTAAATGCCAATTTTAATTAAATATTTCAATTTTCATCGATCTTAGCATTTAATATAATTTGAAAAATGTCATTAGCGCCAAAATTTGGGAGATGAAAAATACAAACCATATCGCTCTGGTCCCTGGGAGAGGGACAGGAGCGAATTAGCATTTTAGCCTTGATTCTCTCGCCCTTTACGTTCAAAACAACCTTCTCCACGTGGAAACTGGCATCTTCGTTGGGTACCTCGAGCTTGATCGACTCAACTTTGTGGATAAATGCCTCTTAAGGTCAATATCGCCCTGGTCCCTTGGTGAGGGACAGGAGCGAACTTTGTGTTTCTCCTTGATCCTTGTTTCTTCGATCACCAATCTTCATCACGAGGCAAGTAACAACGTTATCCCTTCATAGCACGCATAATTTACTTGTCTTTTACAAGGCACATTTGATGTTTGAATGATTTTCGCCCTGGTCCCTTGGTGAGGGACAGGAGCGATCCTTGTGTTCTAGCCAAAACTCGTCATCTCTTAACCTTAACTTCTCGTTCATGACCTTTCAAATGACATATTCGATCTTGTGTACCCTTGCTTGACATGATCTTTTGGGATGAATGATAGATTTAGTGAATATCGCCCTGGTCCTTGACTGAAGGACAGGAGCGATATTGTCTCCTTGCTCAAGTTGATCACTTTTTGACGTTTGATTTCTCGCATATCACCTTCTCAAGAACACTTTTGCCCTTGTGCAACCTTGTATGTCCTTGCCTTGACGTGATTTTTGAAAGAACTGGCTAGTGTAGTGAATATCGCCCTGGTCCTTGTCTGAAGGACAGGAGCGATTTTTGATGTCTTGGGCTCATCCTTGTTCCTATCAACTCTTAATTGCCTTCACAATGTAAAACAATGTCCTTTGATCCTTTGTGAACGTATGAAACGAGATTGACATTCAAAACTTAAGCACACCTAGATATTTCGCCCTGGTCCCTGACTGAGGGACAGGAGCGAACTTGGGCATATAGTGCAAATCCTTCATCTTTGGCGATCTTTGTAACTTTATTCTTTGTCGAGGCGTTCCAGACATCATTGCTTCCTTGTACCCTGACTTGGAGTGACTTAAAACTTGGAGGAAAAGCCACATAACCAATATTTCGCCCTGGTCCCTGGCTGAGGGACAGGAGCGAATTTACACTTGTAGGCTCAATCGTGCTTTGCTAACTTCCAAATTTACCTTCAACGGACTCGTTGTGCCCCCTTTCACTTATCCTTGGCATGGTATTTGTTTCAACTTAGTGAGAAATTGGTCTAAGGAAGAAATCGCTCTGGTCCCTGACTGAGGGACAGGAGCGCCTAGGCAAATATGGGCCTCGCTTCGGTGTTTTACAATCTTCAAATTATCTTCAATGGGTTCGTTACACCCTCTTTACTTGCTTCAAACTTAATCTTCACTTGATCTTCGCCCAAATTTTGCCCTATAAGGAAATTCGCTCTGGTCCCTGGGAGAGGGACGGGAGCTAACATCAAATTTCGCCCTGGTCCCTGGCAGAGGGACAGGAGCGATTTTGCTTCTAGAGTCCATTTTCCTTACATCGGCAGTTTCAAGTTATATTCAACTGATAAAGTGCACTTCCTTGGTTCTCCTCAAATCGCAAAATTGTTGAAATCTTGCAAGGACAAGGCAATGTTAGATTTAAGCTCTGGTCCTTCAGTGAGGGACAGGAGCGATTTTTTTGCTCTTGGCAAATTTCCATGTTTGCGAAATTCTTCAAATTATATTCAACGGAAAGAACATGCCTCCCTTTATCTCTTCCAATCCAAAAATCGTCTTGATCCTGTCGGGACATTAAAATTTTGAGAAACAAGCTCCGGTCCTTGACTGAGGGGCAGGAGCGATTTTGCTTCCACAGGCCAAAATATCATGATTTTAAGGGTTTAATCACTTGACAAGGTACAATTAAGCCATTTCCAATACTCGGGATCAATTATTAAAATTTTCAAAATTTGGTCAAAATCATTCAATCAGACAAAATTCCATAATCCATCATTTAACACTTAGGCAAAAATTGGACTTTGCATTCAAAATTCCGACTGAAACTAGATAGATTCACTTGACCACCTGACGAATTCACCCTATTCAAAATTGCATCCTACGGGAGGAAGCTCAATAGCTCTCAAGATTAACTGGACCCTGGCCTGAAAACACTAAAACGGGAACCCTAAGGCCTGACCCTAATCCAGACACCTGACACACTAACCCAAAACCCTAAAAGCAGAGAGAGAAACAGGCAAAACCGAGCAAAAAGAGGGGGTCCCCATTTTAATGGGGCGATGTGTGAAATGGTCACAACAGGCAGTCAGCCATATATGCTTCCTAGATACCCAACTGATAAGATCATTCTTATGGAGTTGGGAAGACAGATCATGGCTGTCCACACTTTTTCAGTCTGCTAGACACAAGGTTGGAATGGGGATCTCTACCACAAACCCATTGAAGATTGGCAGGTATTCCCTTGTCACATCTGTGAAAGCTAAGGCCATGGAGACTGAACTGCAGGAAATCAAGCTCAAAAGGTTTAAACCTAGAGCTGATTTTGATTACAAGGGTATGAAGGAGAAGATCAAGAAATCCTTTGTGCATGTGCATCGCATTGAAGACGTCTGGGTAGATCTCCACACAGAAGCCGAAGTTTTGAAGATGGATTACTGCAGGCTCACTGTTGAGCAAATTGTTCATTTGAACTTGGTGAATATCCCACAAGGAATGATTGATGATGGGCATATACTTGATCTTGAATACATTTCACGGAGGGTTGAGGAAGCTCCACTTCCTTTGATTCAATGGTCGCACAAAGAGTGCATATCCATCCTTGAGAGATTTCAGCCTGTCTTGGCCAACACCAACGCATGGCTGAAAAGTAATGCTGTTAGGCTTATAAAAATCAAGGTTGGTAAAGAAGATGATTCTACGGGGCCTCTTGGACGTAAGTCTAAGATTCAGGTTGACAACAAGGAGGGTGCGTCATCTTTGGGCACAAGGATCAAGTTACGAGTCAGTCGTCCAGTAATGCTTCCTCCTGAGGAGACGACAATTTGTGGGAAGGAAAAATCATGTTTCCATGTTCAGGTGATTGATCTAGATAATCCAGAAGAGGGGCAGCAATCTGATGATGCTCCCAAGTCTCCAGTTTCAGACTCGCCTCATGAGATCATTCCTCCAGTTCCCATTGAGACGCCACTTTCTCCTCCTGATTTGCTTTTGGATGAGTCTCCTCAGAATGCTATTCCCATTTCAGCATACGAGCCATCTCCTGATCCTCAACAAGAGAGTGTGTTGGAAGTTCCTAAGGATATTCCTACTTGCATCCAGTTATCAGAAATTGATACTTCCACTTCTGGTTTTGAAGAATTCATGAGGCAATCTTCATGCCCATTGGTAACTGAGAAAACTGTAGTCTCCGTCCAAACAGATATTCCTCCCAGGATGACCACGGTGATTCAAACAAAAATTGTTTCTCCTTCACCTACAGCTGCTACTGGAGGGGAGTTGATGACTTTGCCTCCATGGCTTAGTTCTTTTACCCCGAAAAGGAAGAAGCAAGAAATCTCACCTGATGCTTTCGACTATCAGCAACTGAAACAGTCCAGATCCAAAGTTGCTAAGAAGGTCAAGACTATCTCCAGGGTAACTGTTGATAGCAACAAGATGAAGATAGCTGAAATTGTGGAACCTATTGCAGATAAGCCACTTGAAGAAATGTCACCTGCTAATTATAAAGTTACAAGGATAGAGTTGGACAAACAAACGCATGAGGTCATTAAACATGATGCTCAGTTTTCTGTTGCTTCGCTGGTGCAAAGGTGTGATGAACTTCTAGCAAAGAAAGACAAGCTAGAAGGTGAAAACCGACAACTTATGGCAGCCATTCATAAAATCACAAAACCTGCTGCTGAAGGGAGTAACTCCATAGGATCTTCTGGTTCCCGAGAATCAATTCATGGAGTGGAAAGGGCTGCTCAGAAGGTACAAGAACTGGATTCCTGGGTTGATCAGCTTCATGATCTATGTGCACAGGTAATGAAAGACATTTTTCAGATGATGTCTAAGTTAGAGACCATTGAGGAGAAACTGGATCAGACTTCTAATACTTTCAAAAGGAATTTGGAAAGTGTTGCAGAAAGTTTGACAATCTGGCGTACCATGCCCCAACAATAGCTGAGTATTTTGCAGAAGCATGCCATCATCTCTTCCAGGATTATGTACTTGGAATTTGAAGAACTCCAGGAAAACAAGGCCCTTGTTCTTAAATCCCTCAATGAGGAGATCGGTGATGCAAAGAGATTCCGAGATGAAATTTTCCGAGATATTGTCTCACATTGTGAAAGGGCCTCTTGCAACATAGTAAGTCAGGATGGAGAGCTGATTCCAGAAGAAGAGGTTCTTGCTGATTTACAAATGAGGATTCATAATGAATGGAGGAGCGAACAATTCTCGGCCACTTCAATTCAAACATTGATGAAACACCAAGCCTTTCTGCATGAAATCCAGTCTATCCTAGATAAAAACAATTATGCGCTCCTCCAGTGTCATGACACTATTGTGAAGACCATGGTTGTTGCCAAGAACACCCACGAACCGAATCTCGAGGAACTACAAACGAGCATCCAGAAATTTCAAGGATTTGTATCTTCACAAAATGCAACTTAAGTGTTTTTCAACACTTAGTTAAATTTTCCCTCTTTTGTAATCTTTAGTTGTAATTTTGTTTTGACAAGTTACATGTAAAAGCATTTTTTGTAAAAGCAAGTTACACATTACTTGCACTTTTGTAATTACATGTAAGGCAACTACAAGTTGTGTCCAATTAGGACTGTAGTTGGAATAAGTCTTAGTTAGTTATTGAAGTCTCAGTTAGGTATTGAATGAGTCTTGGTGGTTGAGAGAATCTCTCTAGTTAGGTAGGATCCTCCCACCTTTTTCTCAAGGCTCCTCTTCTATATATACTTGAGGGGTCTATTGTAATCTTTATCTTTTTGGAAACCAAGCAAAAACTCTGCCAAATTTACAGCAAGAAGTCTTTGAGCTAATGTATGTGAATTGAAAGTTTTTGAAGAATAATAAAGACGGATTACTCAAGTTTGAGTCTTTGAGCTACATGTTTGAGTTTGAATCTTTTTATTTCTTCCATGCAAAGTGTTTCTAAAAGAAGCTTAGTCTAATCAGATTTGAAGTCTTTGAGCTGCAAGTAGAGAAGATTAATTAAAATAGGAAAATCTCTAGAAGGAGCAGCAAGTCTTTGAGCTTGCGTCTATTCTTGAGGAAAAATTATTGTTTGATAAGAAATAGCAGCAAGTCTTTGAGCTTGCATTAGTTCTTGTCTTTGTGTTGAAAGATTAGATTATTCCAGTCTTTGAGCTGTTGTCTTTTATTCGTTGTAAAATTTAGTATAGCAAAGGGTAGAAAGGACTTCACATAATCAAGTCTTTGAGCTTGATATTGCTGTCCCGTCCCGAAGGAAGTGATGGAAGTCTTTGCGCTTTCAGGAAACTTCATTTCCTTTCTCTCATTTCACTTGAAAGTGGTTTCTGCTATTCATATTCAATCGCTATTCTTTTCTGTGAAGAGAAAAGGATATTGCCTTTCTTGAAAAAAGAAGAAAGATTGTTGTCCCATCCTATTTTATTTTCAAAGTTGTAGTTAGATAGGGGGAGCCTTCCCTTAATTAGGAGAGTTTTTACTCGTGTGTTGTGGTTGAAACCACAATTTTGTATATTTCCCCAAGTGTACAAAATTTTCAACCAACACGAATCAATGCAGTACGATGGATAATGGAATGAACAATATGAATAATGGTCCTACCTTTATCGGTCAGTGTTTCATATGCAATAATTTTTGTCATAAGTCAAATATGTGTAGAGCAGTAATGAATAACTTCCAAAACAAGAGATGCTATACCTGTGGGATGTTTTGACATATATCAAACCAATGCAGAATGAGACCAAATCAAATGAACTTCAAACTTATGCAGAAATATTGTTTGTCGTGCATGCAATAAAACTGATCACATTGCAAAATATTGCAGAAGCCAAAGAGTTCCCTGATAAACAAGAACAAATCAAATGAGAAAGGGAAGGCAAAGGTAGAGGAGATCAGAGACAAGCATGAGAAGATGTGGGTCAGAAAGGATGAATCTAAAGAAGACAATCGATCTGCACCCGAATCCAGTGCAGGATCTTCATCTGGTAACTAGGGCTTTATGCCTTAGGGGGAACTTTTCATGCAAATTCTAAAGAACCCCCTCTTCGGTGATCTACAATCGATTCTGGAAGGTTACAGAAGGCTTAAATTGTATATGCAGATGTTGTCCGAAAGTTTCAGTGAAGACTTGATGCGCTAGTAAGCGACTCCATAAAAATCAAGGTAACCAGTTGCAACATTTATTACAATGAAGAATTAGGTTTTTGAAGGTTAAAAGGGCATTTGAGACCTTCATTCGTCACAATGCGATCAAGAGAATAGTGCAGAGCAGAAGAGCAAAGTGATTTGGCAATCTAAACAACGATTTCAATGATTCCTAAGCGAACTTCTGTTCCTGGTTGCAAATTAAGGTATTTATCTGTTTCAAGCTATCAGTTTCTGCAAACCCTAAGTTTTCAATGGCTTCAACATCTGGAATTGCTACACTGTTGGTTGTGGAGATTAAGGATAGAGCTCGACCTGTTTTCAAGAAACATCCTTTCAAATCTATTGAGGATGATCCCAAAGGAGCATTTTCCTCTATACCCTACGGTATTCTTCACAATGAGGACATAAGGGCATATATCCACTGCGATCTTGATGAACTTGGAAGTGCTGATATGTTGAACCTATACAAGAAGCATCTAGCGGACAGCTTAGGGAATCTCAAGCCGGAATATCAGCATTTGCAGACCAAGGGTTTTTCTTAGTTCGTGCATTTTCCGACATGTGATGAGAAAGAATGGATCCGGTTTGTACTGAGCAAAATTCATGACAAATTTATGTGGTTGGATAAGCCTCACAAGATCACCAAGCAAGCAATCCAGGTCATGACTTGTCTGAGCTCATTCGGTGAAGTTCCTAGCTTGACAAAAATATCAAACAACACTGTAATTGCCACCACTGGTCCCCATTTTGACAGCAAAGCGATGACAATAAATGGCATTCTGGAGCATGATGTGAAGTTTGCATCAATGGTGGTTGGATACAAGGTATACCAATCAAGCAAACAAAACTCTATCTTTGATTTAGCTATATACTCTGCCTATTTGATGTTGAAGGAAGACAAAAGGTATGACTTGTGTATTGTCCTTCTGTAATGTCCCCTTCTCCACAGTGATTAGTTTTCTTCGCCATTAGCCTAGTTTGGAGGCCCATAGGCTAGTCAGAGGCAAAAATTAGGGTTTCCTATTTTCTAGTAGGATTCTTTAGTGTTTTCAGGTGGGAGTTTGACAGTTTGGATTCTGGGTTGTCAAAGAGCTTCAAGATGGTTCGACATGCATCTACATCAAGTGACTTTTTCCAAACTTTCTATTTTTAGTAAGTCCGACAGCTGCTCAGAATGTGGTTTAAATCACTTTGGAAACACTTACTATTTTTAGCAGTTCTAATTATAGCAGGATGTCAACAGGCCTATTCAGATGGTTATTTTTGGCAGGTTAGTTTGAATAGTTGGTCTTCCAACATTTTTTGGTGCTATTCTTGGCAAGGATTCTGCAGCTCAGCTCAGTGGCTATTTCCGGCAGTATTATTTTTGCAAGATCCTATATTCACTCAGATGACTGATTTTAGCAATTTAGTTCAGAGCCCCAACTCAGTTTAGTTTTGGTGATTTCCAGCACTTCAGTCTCTGACTCAATTTGGCAGTAATCAGTATTTGAGGAGAAGGTATTTTTAATATATTAATACCTTAGGTATGAAGTATTAACATTTGATTATTTTATGGATGGATCCATTAATATTTGATTATTTTATGGATGGATGACTTAGGAAGGGAGAAAATATTAACTTTATCCTAAGTCTATTTGGGCGAAATTTGTATGACTTCAAGGGGATCATCATGGTATTAATAATTAAATTATAACTCAAGGCAAATGGGGCGATTTTCTAAGTATATTGTCTTAGTAATAATTTTTTTTTGGAGGTCATAGTTGGGCGCCCACTTTACACTTTATTATATGACACTTAATTTATTAAGAAAAGGTGATTTTGGGTGAATGTGAATTGGGCAAACTTGTGTAAGGAAATGAAATGAAATGCAATGCCAAATGTGAATGAAATGGAATGGCCTTTGGTTTGGGGATATTTGGAGTGCATTTGAATTTGAATTTGGTTGGCAAAAAGTTATAAATAAGTGACTTGGGCTCTCATTTTGGTATCTCAAACAATTTACACTGTTGTGTTGTCAGATTAACTCTAGACAATCTTCGAGGGTGAATACCTGCTAGTGCTCTTGACAAACTTCGAGTGTGAGACATCACTCCTAGCTGTGATTGGATCTTTTGAATGTGTTGTTCGATTTTAGTGTGCATTTTCAGATTTTCAGTGTGGTGTGGATTTCAGTGTTGCTGGTTTTTTATGTGGCTGAAGCGAAGATTCGATCGTATCTCCCTGCCTGTGCAATCGATTATTCTGGGTAATAGCTCGTTCCTAGCGTATCTGGAGGGCAATCATTCTTCTACCTTGGCATTTATTTTGGTGTTCTTTCGAATTTTTGGCAGCAAATTGAAATTTCCAGCTGGGTCGTACCATCTCTTGGCTGCCTCGGGTTGCGTGTTGGCTGTTTGTGGTGTTCGCGGTGGAAGTTTGAGTCTCTGGTTGCAACGCCTTAGTCATAACTTTCATTTGCTTCCGTTTTTGTGTCATTCGGAGTTGATTTGAAGAAGTTATGAGCATTTTGAGGTGTCTGTAGCTTACTGGTCTACGTGTTATTGATTTTCAGAATTTCATAGTTGTGTGTTAGAAGAGCTTTTTGGTGTGAGTAGTCAAAGTTGGTTTGGGACTAATTATCTATTATTGTTGCAGCTGTTCGACTTGTTATCAACACTTGATTCTTCATTCTATATGATTGTAATGCTGGTTAGTAGTACTAATAGCAAAGTTATGTTATTTCTTAGTCCCACTGCATAACTGGAAGAGGCTGGCTATGCCGCCTATCTTTGGGATAGTGATATTTCATGTATTGATAATCCATAATGTGCGTTGTAAAGCTAGTTAGTAGTACTAACAGCTATCTTTTGGAATATTGCTTGTAATCCCACTACGTAAGTGGAAGAGGCTGGCTTAGCCGCCTATTTTGAATATTTTGCAATACTGTCCTCCCGATACATAAGCGGTTGAGTTGATTGTAATGTTGTCCTCCCGTTGAATAAGCGGTAGAGTTGATAGTAAATTTCATTTCTAGTTCTCCTGCTGCATAAGTGGTAGAGTGATTGTTCTTCGGTTTCTTGTATTATCCTTGGCTGGTTTACCACCAAGTGATCTTCAATATTCTCCATATCCCGCTGAAAAGTGGAAGGAGTTGGCTTGCCGCCCGAGAATTGTAAAATTTCCAGTTATTTGAAGCTAACGATCCCCTCAACACTGTATGCTCTCACCTTCCCATATTGGGCACTTGGTGATCAGAAAGTGGAATGGTTACAACTTCAGCATTATTGTATCTTGATTTCCTAACCTTAATGAGTAAGGGTTCTTGTTGTGATTGCAACTAGAAACAAATTGAAAAAATTGTTGGGGATATTACACCTTCTGAATGACCTGCTAAGTAATTTGAAGAAAATTAAACAAGACAAGAAGCACAGCTTTAAGTTTGGCACTCTTATCATCTATTTGTCTTTCTATTTCATGAATGAAATCCCTAGTGTTCAAGGAAAGGTCCAATGGGCCTATGACAGGCCGGTTGCTAGGAAAATCTAGGAAGGGATTATGGGAATTGGTGATGCCACAATAAGGATATCTACTCTGTGGGGTTATTTCAAAACTTTCCAAGCCGCAATGAAGAGCAAAGAAAGAATCCCGAAGGAGATAGTGGAGAAATATGAGGAAACAATTTGCTTCATGGTTGATAAGGACCAATGCTTAATGGAAGCAGTTGAGCCAAGGACTGTGTGGATTCTTCCTATGGGCTATGAAGTTGATGTTGCTACCCTAGATGTCTATGCTCAACATTTGTTGAGTCAGGCGGTTGATGAAAAGGAAGGAAGATTTGGTACATTCAAAGAAAAAGGCCTTGAGTTGCACCTGCAAGGAAAAGGAAACTGTCCAAAATGGCTAAGTGGCAGTGTAGATGGGATTCACCCAGGAGGTGGTGAAGTAGGCTAGAGAGAAACATGCATAGATGGAGGCCAAAGAGGAAACCAAAAATCCTAAGACCGAGCTGGTTCCCCCTAAAGCTAAACCAAAGGAAACTAAGTCAACCCCTACTCCGATAGCACCACCTACACAACAGAACCCATCCGGAAAGGGAGTTTTGAATCAAAAACAAAAGCCTAAACGAACCTATGTTGTTGTATCTCCGGTGGCCTCTGAGACTGAATCAAATGAGGAAGCAAGCAAGACTAAGAAGAAAGGTGAATTCGTAAGGGTGGTGAGGAAGCTGCAGCCCGGTCGAGACCATCAAAGCAAGAAAGCTAAATCTCTGCCCCTACCAGAAGTCCCAAGAGAGGAAGACAAGTTAAAACTCAACTTGACAAAGATCTTGAATCTGGTGATCTGCAAGGTAATTATAAAATTGTTCCTCCATTGTCAACAGACCAATTGATTGATGAGATAATTGTTGATGGAAACTCGAAGAATCTAGGAGCTTATTATGAAAATCTAGATGAGGCAGATCAGAGAAAGGTTGAAGAAGTTGTTATTTTGTATTTACATAACTTTAGCAAAGCTTTGATTGAGCTGGAGAAGAGCAAGGACCTATACAACATTATTGATGCAAGGAGACTGACTGCTAGTAAAATAGATAAGGAAATGAAAGAAAGAGAGTTGGTTAATGTTTGCACCTATATCTCCCAAGATGAAGCCAAAAGGCTCATTGAGGAAGCTAATAAAAAGGATTTAAAAAGCAAAAACAGGGTGAACAGGTTGATGATTGGCAAGGTGTAAGAGGTAAGAGAGGAGACTGAGGATATTTGGAGAAGAATCATTATGAATGATCCTCTGTACAAACTCCATGAAGACCGGCTTAGTCAAGAGAAAGATGTCCAATCAATGGCAAACTCCTACCTTCAATCAAGTAACCCATGGCAGAGGTTGATCAAACTCCTACCTTTGGTTAAGGTCAAGTAAACAAAGATGGCAATCAAACTTCTCACTCCACCCTCCTCAAGCACATGGAAAACAACCTCCAAAGTCCGCCCATGATAAAGTGGCAAGACGTTGATAAAGTCCACCAAGGCATAAGTAAAGAATGTCCAAGGCATGAGAAAGTCCGCCTTAACAAAACATTCTCCAACCTCGCCCAACAACATGAAGAGATTGTCTATTGGCATTCAAAGTCTGCCTTGTCCAAGAAAGCATGAAGTCCACTACGCACAAGAAAGGTAGATGGCAAAGAATTCACAAAGTCCACCTTGGCCAAATGGCTAATGAATATCAAAGTCCACCTAGGAGGAGGTGAGGTTGGCAAGGTAAAAATTGCACCAAAGTAAACAAGTTCCAATCAATCCTAAGGTCTGCCATGGAAAAGCATCAATCAAAACCACCCAAGGAAGGAAAAGAAAGCGGTCGATGGCATATGAATCATGAAGTTCGCTCAGATTAAGATGTCCACTGGTCCTCCAAGTCTACCTTCCCATAAAAGATATGTGCCAAGGAGAGGTAAAGTCTGCCCAAAGTGAAAAGTAAGAAAGGTTTGGCATGTCAAAGATGATCAAAGTTGGCCTTGGCTAGACTTTCTTGGAGTCCGCCAAAAGCAAAACAAAGTTGGCAAAGACATGAGAGATAAAAGTAAAACAAAAGGAAGTTGTCCAATGACCATCCAAGTCCGCCCAAGTTGGGAAAAACATGAATAAAAGAAAGGAATTTTGGCATACAAAGAATAAAGTTCGCCTGGCATAAGTAAAGGATTAAAGAAAGATAAAGTATAGAGCCAAGCATGTCCAAGGCATTTGGGCTGATATGGAACTATGCAAGGAGTGCAGCAAAGGCTATCCAAACAAGCATTTAGGCTGATATGGAAGTATAGGACTCGGTTTATCCAATTCCCTCGATTCTCTTATTTAAGAATCTCAGACTTTGAGGGTTCTCCATACCAACTCCCCAAGTATCCTACCGATAAGATGGCACTCCTAGAGGTCGCAAGACAAGCACGTGTGATTGGACAAATTCTCAAAGACAAAAAGGTTTCAGGTTTCTCCTTCCCAATGACGATAGGGGACAATGATGTATACTTCAAAACCCCTACGTAGGCTAAGCAGCCGATTGAGGATCTATTTTCATATTGCTTGCAAGAGCATCTCTGCAGAAAAGGATTTGATCATATAGGATTGAGACAGAAAGCTTATGGCTGTCACTACAAGCACAAAATGAACATAGAAGATTATTGGGCTAGTTGTGGTAATGATTTCGAGGACCGCAGGAGGGAATACTCTAGTCTCAACTTGCACCAAATCAGGATTTTTGAATATTCCCAAGTCCTAGACCAACTAGTTGACTATGGAGACTTCATGCAGCATCAGGACTATGATGTCGTGAAAATCGTCCCCTGCCTTAATCAACAAGTCTCAAGATCCAGTCACCAATTTGGAGATCATAATGGAAAGACCTAAAGGAGATACACTGATGCTTGGATAAATCAACGCATTGAGGAACTAACCCAGGATGGGGTACAGTTCACTTATAATTTGATGGGAGACCTCGAGTCTCAGTCATCCAAAGAAGAAGAGGCATCTAGTGTGGGACAAGGAGAAGGCGATGATAAGCCTAAATAGAAGAGAAAAAAGGCAAAGGCCAGCAAAGAGTGGAAGAGGTCCAAAGGAAATAAGAGCCACTCACCCGAAGCACCTGCTCAAAAGAAGCTAAAAATAAGGAGACCATTTGCTGCCACCTCACTAGAGGATCTCAGCACATCAGAAGATGCAACCACGGTAGGGAAACAATCTACCCCTCCTATGCAGCAAGTGGATTCAGTTGTCATTGAAACAACAGACTAAGAAGAGCCTAACATGCAGAAGCAAGAAATGCAAACCGTTGATCACAAAGAGCCCAATGTACAAAAGCGATAAGTGCAGATCATTGATCTTGAAGGCCCTGAAAATCAAATTGAAGGAAAAATCCATCCTGATAAAGAGGGTGAGGAGGAGGAAGAAGAAGATGATTGATTTCATAACTTTTTCATTCACCTTGGAGGTGTCAACTCCACGAAAGAACTTATATTCTCACACTTCAAAGTGTTAAGTTCCCATTATTAGGATCATCTCTACAACCTAACCCTCTAAGGTACAATCTTCATAACCCTACCTACATATCCTCATGCAAATTCAGAGGCTTCATAGGTAACACTCAAATGTTAGGGGGAATTCATTCTCTCCTCTTGTATGAGATCTTTGATCTCTGTTTAATCCTTGACTATTATTTAAGTGAATCTATTAACCTGGATCCATTGAAATAATAAAAGATAACCATTGGAATTAGGTGTTGGTTCCATACACATCATTACCAATCATTAGTGTGCAAACATACACATATACACAAGCTTCATATCACAAATCACACATATAGTGGTTGTCTTGAAAATATGTCGCATATAGACAAAGGAATAACTCATGCACCTAACAGGTACACAAGCTGACTAACTCCAACACACATCACATACACTTAGTGAGAAACTCCAACATCCATCACAAATACATAGTTACTAGATCACACAAGCAGCACAAAGATAATAGTGACTGGCTCATATAGGCATCACAAATATAATAGTGATTGGCTCATATAGGCATCACAAAAATTGTAGTGACTAGCTCATATACTAGTGTCAAAAAGATAATAGTAACCGGCTTATATACAATGGCTAACTAACACCTATCCATAATGCATCACAAATAGAAAAGGAATGTTGATGCATTGCACACTACACCATGGTTCACATTCCTTTCCCTAGTCTTTTGCACCAGCAGATAATTGGAAAAAGGGTTCGGTGTATCCCTTACTACATCAAGGGTTCATCCCACACCCAACAAAGGCAAGTATACCATTAGATGAATGGGAAGAGGATTCAGTGCATCTCATATAACACTGCATATTCATCCTCAACCCCAAGGATTCCCACATGTAGTGAACCAAACTATCTCGATGAATTCCAACTTACTCGCCTATAGGCCACTAGTGACAAGTTGGTCCACCTAGGAAGAAGTAACTTCTGATATATACCACCTCATAACATTAGTGATATTGTTATCTATTTTTTTTCACAACCCTCAGTAACACTTGGCATCGATCACGCCCTGGTATAGGCGATTTCTAGTGAACCTTGTGAATACAATGGTCAACTCATGTTACCATTACCTACATGGTAAACTAACTACCTGTGAAAGCACTACCGTATCAGATACTATAGCCTCTAGAAATCCCTCACCTCCATGAACTAGGTTAAAGTTGGCTAACCCAAAAGATACAACAGTTGCTTTGGGCATCCGCCATTGGCACGATCCAATAACAACTGTCTAACTGCTATCGTATCATATATGTGAAACAAGTGAATGCTAACATATCCCATCTAGTAGCCCAAACATCAATCATTGGCAAGATCCAATAATTGCTTGACACTACATAAATATCTCATTGCTTCACGCTTTTGAGGGTCATACACAACAAGATTCACAATACTGGTCAAATGAACAAATATGTCACAATCAAACAATATAGGAGCCTATAGGTCAAGGATTAAATATCACAAATACATGATAGTTACATAAAATCAACACAAGATGGCCTTGACACAAGATGCATCCTTAACTAGATATCGATATCAGGTAGTCAACCTATTCATTTCCTTCACCTTCCTATTCAGATGCACATCATGCATTAAACAAAAGTTATCAAGTTTTCTTAACTATTTTATAACCATCTATTACCCATTTTGGCCTCATTTGAATCCTATACAAGAGGGAGGATCATACAAGTCACAAACAGCCACAATCACTAGAATTATCCCCTCTAAACCCTCCCCCTATGGACTTGAGGTCATAAGGGCATCCTATTGTGACGGTTTCATACATCGCCCCATTGCAAATGGGGACCCCCTGCTTTTTTGGTCATCTTGGTCTTTTGGTTTTGGTTCTTTGGGTCCTGTCGCGACAGTCTCTTCGGTCTCCTCATTTTGCAAGTGCTTTGGGTGAATTTGATCAAGTTTGCAAGTCGTTTGAGCAAATTTGCCTAAGTTTGGAGCTCGTTTGGTCTATTTTAGGGTTTTTCCCTTCAAATTTCGATTTGGACTCTCTTGCTTAGGGTTTTAGAAAAACTGAACATTGCATTGGAATCAGGACCCTTTGAGGAAGCTACTAGTGAAATTTGAGCTAATTCTGAGCAACTTTCTATTTTTAGAAAGTTCCTATTTTTTAGGGATTTCACTGCCTCCTAGATTGTCGTTCAGCAGGAGAGATTTCTTAAGAACTTTCACCCTTCCTACGACTAATATAAACACGCAAACCTTCCAGCTTAGAGAAATCTGAAAAACCAAAGTGATAAAATTCTGAAAAATCAGCAAGACACTAGACTTCAAACGAAAGCATGAGGCTTCTAAATGCGTTCGTGTCCCCAGCAGAGTCGCCAAAAACTATTGGTTGAAAATTTTGTACACTCGGGGAAATATACAAAATTGTGGTTTCAACCACAGTGTGTGAATAAAACTCTCCTAATTAAGGGAAGGCTCCCCCTATCTAACTACAACTTTAAAAATAAAATGGGATGGGACAACAGTCTTTCTTCTTCTTTCAAGAAAGCCAATATATCCTTTTCTCTTCACAGAAAAGTGATAGCAATTTAACATAAAACAGCAGTAACAACTTTTTGAAATGAAATGAGAGAAAGGAAATGAAGTTTCCTGAAAGCTCTAAGACTTCCGTCACTTCCTTCAGGACAGGACAGCAATTCAAGCTCAAAGTCTTCTTTATATGAAGTCCTATCTACCCTTTTCTATACTTACGCTATCAAGAACAAATTATAACAGCTCAAAGACTGAAATATATTATTCTTTTCTACATAAAACAGTGGGAAGTAGTATAAGCTCAAAGACTCGCAGCTATTTCTCACAAAATCTGCTTCTAAACTCTCTTAAGAATAAGTGCAAGCACAAAGATTTACAGCTCCTCTCAAAAGAATATTTATTCTAATTTATATTAACCTCAAATACTTGCAACACAAAGACTGTAAATCAAATTCGATTAAGTTCTTTGAAGAAACACTTGCAAGAAAGATAATATAGAACACAAACTCAAGAATGTAGCACAAAGATTTAAAGCTTGAGCAATTTCCTTCTATTTCTTTCAATTCTTGCATTCACACATGAAAGCTCAAAGACTTCTTTGCTGTAAATTTGGAAGAGTTTTTGCTTGCTTTCCAAAAAGATAAAGATTACAATTAGACCCCTCAAGTATTTATAAAACAGGAGTCTTGAGAAAAAAGTGGGAGGATCCTAACTAACTTGAGAGATTCTCTCAACCACCAAGACTTATTCAATAACTAACTATGACTTATTCTAGCTACAGTCCTAACTGAACACAACTTGTAGTTGCCTTACATGTAATTGCAAAAGTGCAAATAAAGACTTAACTTGCAATTTACAAAAGGTTTTTACATGCAACTTGTCAAAAGAAAAACTACAACTAAGAGATTACAAATCTGGAAAAATACAACTAAGTGTTGAAAAACACTTAAGTTGCAGCATGTGAAGACATGAATCCTTCGAACTTCTGGATGATCATTCGTAGCTGAACGGGATTCGGTTCGTGCGTGTTCTTGGCAACAACCATGGTCTTCACAATGGTATCATGACATCGAAGAAGCATAGAGTCGTTCTTCTCCAAAATGGATTGGATTTCGTGCAAAAATATTTGATGTTTCATCAGAACCTGAATTGAAGCAGCTGAGAATTGTTCGCTCCTCCATTCATTATGAATCCTCATCTGTAGATCTGCGAGCACTTCTTCTTCTGGTATCCGTTCTCCATTCTAACTCATTAAGTTGCAAGAGGCCTTCTCACAATGGGAAACAATACCTTGGAATACTTCACCCTGCAATCTCATCGCATCGTCAATCTCCTCAATGAGGGATTTGAGAACAAGGGCTTTATTCTCCAGAAGTTCTTAAAATTCCAAGTACATGACCCTGGAAGGAATAATGGCATGCTCTTGAAGAACACTCAACTATTGTTGGGGCATGGTGCGCCAAACTGTCAAACTACCTTCAACCCTTTCCAAATTCTGGTTGAAAGTGTCGGAGGTATGATTCAATTTTTCTTCAATGGTCTCCAACTTAGACATCATTTGGAAAATGTCTTTCAGCACTTGTGCACACAGATCATGAAGTTGATCCACCGAAGAATCCAACACTTGTACTTTCTGAGCAGCTCTTTCAACTCCCCGAATTGATTCTTGGGAACCGGAAGAACTTGTAGGATTACTCCCTTCACCAGCAGGTTTTGTAATTTTATGAAAAGCTGCAACAAGTTGTCTGTTCTCCTCTTCTAGCTTGTCTTTTTTTGCTAAAAGTTCATCATACCGCTGCACTAGTGAGGCTACGGATTGACCAGTTCATGCGTTTGTTTGCCCAATTCTATCCTTGTAACCCTGTAATCAGCAACTTGCATTTCCTCACGTGGCTTATCCGCAAGGGGCTCAACAATTTCTGCCACTTTCATCTTATTGCTATCAATAGTTACTCTTGAGATTGTCTTGGCCTTTTTAGCAACCTTGGGCCTAGACTGTTTGAGTTGCTAATAGTCAAAGACATCAAGAGAGATTTCCTGCTTCTTCCTCTTTGGGGTAAAAGAACTAAGCCATGGAGGTAAAACGACTAGTTCTCCTCTCGTAGCTGCTAAAGGCAGAGGAGAAGCAGTTTCTATTTGAACAGTCGTGGTCACCCTGGGAGGAGTATCTGTTTGGATGGCAACCATGGTTTTCTCAATAACCAATGGGCATGAAGATTGCCTCATAAATTCTTCAAAGCCAGAAGTAGAGGTATCAATCTCTGACAAATGGATACATGCAGGAGTATCCTCAGGAATTTCCAATGAATTCTCTTGTAGATGATCAAGAGGTGACTCCACTGCTGAAATAGGAACGACATTCTGAGGAGAAAGAGGGATCTCAATGGAAACTGAGGAAGTAATCTCATGAGGTGAGTCTGAAGCTAGAAACTTAGGAGCATCATCTGATTGTTGTCCTTCTTTTGGATTATCAGGATCGATTACATGAGCATGAAATCGGGACTTTTCCTTTCCACGAACTGTCGCCTCCTCAGGAGGAAGCACTATTGCCCGACTAATCCGCAATTTGATCCTAGTGCCTGAAGATGATGCACCTTCCTTGTTGTCAATTTGAATCTCAGACTTACGTCCAAGAGGCCCCGTAGAGTCATCTTCTTTCCAAACCTTGATCTTGATGAGTCTAACACCATAACCTCTGAGCGAAGTGTTGGTGTTAGCCAAGATAAGACGAAATATTTCAAGAATGGACGTGCTTTCTTTATGCGACCATTGGATTAAGGAAGTGGGGCTTCCTCATCCCTTCATGAGACGTACTCTGGATCGAGCACATGACCATGATATGGGGTGTCATTAGCCTATTCTGACATGGTCCCGAAGGCTAACAAGGACATTGGTGGGATCCTGAGGTGTTTTGGCCTAGGTGTTTTTAGTTTTAGGCCAATCGGTGCTGCTCTGACAGGGTTTCTAAATACTTACTATTTATAGTAAGTTAGTCTCCAAGCAGTGACTTGAAATTTTTAGTGTTTCCCTAGTTGGCATAATTATCAATAAAAAATATTTGAGGGCGACAATGATTTACAGGGATTATCAACAATGTTTTAATATTTAACGATAAAGTGTAAAGTTAAATTAAATATTTAACTTTATCGTTATATTATAAGGTTGGAAATATAAAGTAATGTTTAAAATATTAAAAGTTCCCTTTAATGTGTACATTGTGGGAAATAATATTTTATTCTAAAATGTATTATCCCACATTTAGGAAATGAAGTGTTTGCATCCAGGAAGAAGATATAAATTGAGGTTGAGAGCTCTCTTTTGGGGTATGCTTGGATGAGATTAATGTTATGCTGTTGGATTTCATAGAAATCTAATTATTGGGCCTAGAGGACGGAATCCCTCTTTGCTAGCATTCTCTTCGTTGTTGAAAGATACAATCAGGAGGATTAATGGTGTTTTCATTCAGGAAACACATTGGGCTTCATCTGGTGCTCTCGCATGAAGTTTTTACAGGGGTTTGAAAGTGCAGATTTGAAGATAGTGATTTTGCTACAGTACCACGTGAATAGTGTTTTGCTACAGTACCACATGAATAGTGTTTTGCTACAATGCCACGTGAACAGTGTTTTTGCTACAGTGCTGCGTGAATAGTAAAAATGCTACAGTACCATGAATAGTGCTGCTATAGTGCATGAACAATGTTGGTATGAAGTTTACTTGTTTTTCCTGCTGATTAGAAGTTTGGAAGGCTACCATTACAGCTGCAGACCACTACAACATTCAATTCCAGGTTTTTTCTATCATATTTTCATAACTAAGCATTGTAATTGTTGAATACAAACCTGAATCATTATCGCAGCCCATAAGGCAGTTGAATGTGCACATTGATATTGCAAATCAGTATTTAACAACAAATAAGAAGTTTCGGGTTTTGCATATATTGTTGTATGTTTGTCAAGTGTTTGATAAAATGCCATGTTGATTATTAAGCAATTTAATTGATATCACATAGTAGTTTGCAAGTCTCTTTCAAAATGAAAATAGGGGTGGTCATTTCAGTGGTATCAGAGCTATAAGTCCTGCCATCCTGTGGAGGTCTTACAGAGACTTTGGAACAGCCGGATAGAGGGAAAAGTGTTTGACAAAATATCAAAACACTAAAATCAGAAATTAATGAGTTAAAAAACATGCAAAGCATGTATGTTTAAGCATGCAACAGGGGCCTTATAACTTCCGCCATACCAAAGCAAGACAAAACAGAAATTTGAACTCACAGAGCGAGCAGTCTAGTTCATCCATGCAGGTGGACATACAATCCAGTCATACAAACATAGAGGAGATATTCTTTGATCAGGACAGTAGTATGGGTGACCGAGATGATAGGAATACCGGTCCAGATCAGGGGGAGGTAATGTTCAGACAATTACTGGGTACGTTAGAGCAAGGGCAACGTATGCAGCAGGAGCAGAATAGGCAAATGGACATGATGTTGTAGCTTATGGCTAGACAGATGGGCGTCAATATTAATCCAGGTGATGCCAACAATGGAAACAATAACAATTGGGGAAACGATAACAATAGGGGCAATGATAATAATGGAGGCCGAGGCAACAACAATGGCCCTGAGAATAACATTAATGGTAATAATGGACATGGCAACAATGGGAATGAGGCAGATAACTTTAGACACGTTGCACGCCCAGCTCGAACAGCGAGCTCGAGACCTCTTCTACCCACCTTCCCACCTAGGGATCCGGTTCAACCAGTGAACGAACCGCAGATTACTGAGTTATAGGGTCAGTTCAAGAGGGACTGGGAGGCCAGTGGACCCGAGTTTCAGGCAAATATTTCCCTCAAAGATTATATGGACCTGAGGATGAGACATATGCCTAGAGCAGGAGGGAGGAATCAGAATTTTGAGCTGAGAAAGAAAGTTGAAAAACTTTCCTTGCCTTATTATGATGCTTCAGGGAAGATGACCACACGAGCTTGGGTGCAGAAGGTAGATACAAACTTGCAGCTAAATCCTATGCCTGAAGAGGAGGCTATCAAGTATGCCGCTATGCATTTGGACAGCGTTGCGCATGAATGGTGGCATCATGGCATGGTGACTCTGGGGCATAATCAGATTACATCCTATGAGGAATTCATAGAAAGATTGATTGAGAGATTTGACACTAGGGATCCCGAGTTACATTTCAAGGAGCTAGCACAGTTAAAACAGTCAGGTTCTGTGGATGCTTACATCGCCTAGTTTCAGCGTTTGTCTGTACTTGTTACTGATATCTCTCCTAGGAGATTGGTGGTGTTATTTTGTGATGGGCTTGCTGATCCATTACGTGGTTGGGTGAAGGGACATGATCCACTCACCTTAGCAGAAGCAACTAAAAAGGCACGAGATTTAACCCCTTCGGTATACAAAGGAAAATACCATTCAATAAATTCTTCCTACCGCAAGGACAAAGACAAAAAACCATTTCAGAAAGAGTATAACAAACCCAAAGAAGGATCAAAAGAACTAGACAGTGAAACCTTGAATGAACTTCGAAAGAAGAAACTGTGCTTCCAGTGTAGAGAGCCTTGGGACTTATCTCATAAATGCCCTCTCAAGGCTAAGGCAAATCAAATGGAGTATTTTTCAACAGAGGAGTCAGAGTCAGAGGGGGAGGATCAGCACTCCGATTCAGATGAGGGTAACACGATAGAGGAGAGCAGCATTCCTAAGGATGATAGATCGTTGGCACGCTTGACAGGGGCCCAAAAGGCAATCACATTTAAGGTCAGGGGTACTATCCAGGGGCAGAAAGTGATATCTCTCATTGACACTGGGGCTACACATAACTTTATAGATACACAGTTGGTAGCCAAGAGAGGCTTACAGACAAAGGAGCATGATGGTTTTAGAGTCATGGTGGCTAATGGCCAAAAGCTATTATTTACTCAGAAGGTTTCAAATCTTCACATTTGATTTGGAGATGGCTATGAGTTGGAGGATGATTTCTATGTTGTGGACATGGGAGATTACGACGTCATCCTCGGTATGACATGGATGGCATCGCTGGTTGAGTTCACTTTCAACCTAGCGAAGTTGAAAATGAGGTTTCAGCATGAGGGTAGGACTATTGTTCTCAGGGGACTTTCAGATGGGAGTTGCAGGGTAGTCTCTTTGAGGAGAATGGAGAGACTTTTTCGGCATAATGACATAGAGTGGGCAATAGAGTGCTTAGTTATGCCATCTTCACCGGAGCCTCGGGTGAAGAGTCATCCACCAGATATACAGGAGATTCTTGACAGACATGCCAAGGTATTTAGTGATATTCCTCACGGGGTTCCTCCTGACAGGGGTGCAGAGCATGTTATTGAGCTAGAGGAGGGAGCCAAACCAGTGATGATCACTCCCTATCGTCATCCTAAGAAACATAAAGATGAGATAGAGAAGGCAATTAAGGAGTTGTTGGAAATGGGGCACATCAGGCCTAGCAAAAGCCCCTTTGCTTCAGCTGTAGTTCTGGTAAAGAAGAAGGATGGGACAATGCGCATATGCATTGATTATAGGGCATTGAATAAGAAAACAATAAAAAACAGATATCCCATTCCTCGGATTGATGAGTTGATTGATGAATTGCATGGAGCATGCTTTTTCACCAAAATAGACTTACGGTCTGGATACCATCAGGTTAGGATGAGGGCAGAGGACATTGAGAAAACTGCCTTCCGATGTCACTATGGCCACTTTGAGTTTATGGTTATGCCATTTGGACTAACCAATGCACCCGCTACATTTCAGAGTTGTATGAACCAGGTATTCAAGGAGCAGTTGAGGAGATTTGTCTTGATCTTCTTTGATGACATCTTGGTCTTCAGTAAGACCTGGGAGGAACATTCATAGCATTTGGAGGAGGTATTATCTATCCTAGAGAGAGAGTCTTTGTATGCCAAGGAGTCTAAGTGTGAGTTTGGTATGACAGAATTACTATACCTTGGGCATATTATTAATGCAGATGGAGTTCGAGTAGACCCTGAAAAGATTAGAGCTATAGTTGATTGGCTTACTCCTACGAACCTCACACAGCTTAAGGGATTCTTTGGTCTTTGCAGATTCTACAGAAGGTTTGTTAAGGGTTTTTCACAGACAGCAGCGCCTTTGACAGATCTCACCAAGAAGGGGGCCTTCGTGTGGACAGGGGCAGCACAAAGGTGTTTTGAGCATTTCAAGCAGGTAATGTCTTCACGTCCAATTCTAGCTCTACCAGATTTCACGAAGCCTTTTGAGCTTCATTGTGATGCATCGGGTGATGGGATTGGAGCAGTATTGATGCAGGAGAAGCATCCCATTGCATTCGAGAGTAGGAAGCTCCGGGGAGTTGAGAGGAGTTATTCTGTCTATGACCGGGAGATGTTGGCCATAATGCATGCATTGGCCAAATTCCGATCATATTTGGTAGGTAGGCGTTTTGTGATCAAAATTGATCACAACGGTATTAAATACTTCATTAACCAGCATGATCTTAATGACCAACAACAGAAATGGGTTACTAAATTGCAGGCTTATGACTTTGACACAGAGTTTGTCAAAGGTAAGAAAAACGTGGTGGCTGATGCCTTATCCCGGAGACCTCACTTATGTGCTCTGGCAGAGATTTCAGGAGATTGGAGAGATCGGATTATAGCAGAGTATGTCGGAGATGCTTGGGCTTCTGGATTGATTTCAGGTACTATACAGGATGATTTCTATGAGGTGATAGATGGATTGATCAGAGTTTAGGACAGGGTTTATTTGATTCCATCATCACATTTGAGAGAGGTGATACTGAAGGCATTTCATGATGCACCCACAGCTGGGCATCCAGGGATCTTCAAGACCTACAGGCGAATCTGAGAGCGGTTCTCATGGAGAGGGCTCAAGGATGATGTTCAAAGGTATGTCAGGGAGTGTGCAGTTTGTCAACAGAATAAGGGAGAGCACACATTTCCTGCAGGTTTATTACAGCCCTTGCCCATTCCTGATAGGAAATGGGAAAGTATTTCGATGGACTTCATCACTGGTTTACCACGAGTGCAGGGAAGGGATTGCATCTATGTGGTGGTGGACCGCTTGACGAAGTTCACTCACTTCTTTGCTATTCCGTCCATTTACACAGCAGCACAGGTGGCAGATCTTTTCTTTAGAGAGATATTCAGGTTACATGGGTTGCCCAGATTCATTGTTAGTGATCGGGATAGTAAGTTTAAGAGTGTTTTTTGGCAGGAGTTGTTTAGGTTGTGTGGTACAGATCTTACACCTAGCACTAGTTATCATCCGCAGACAGATGGGCAAACAGAGATTGTGAATAAATGGGTGGAGGGATATTTGAGGAACTATGTAACTGCACAACAAAAGGCTTGGGTTAGATGGTTGCATATGGGAGAGTATTGTTATAACACCACTTATCATATGTCCATCAGGATGACTCCTTTCATGGCACTCTATGGTTATGACGCACCTAGCTTCATGGATTTAGTTTTGGGGGACAGCAGAGTGCCCAAAGCCAAAAACTTATTGCAGGATAGTCAGGACATCCTGAAAGTGCTCAAGGAGAATATACAGCAGGCCCAGAATCAACAGAAATTGTATGCTGATCAGCATCGAATAGAGCGCAGTTTCGAGGTAGGGGATATGGTTTACTTGAGGCTACAACCATATAGACAATCATCACTCAAGAAGAGCGGAGCTGAAAAGTTGAAGCCTAGATTTCATGGTCCCTACAGGGTGATTCACAGAGTGGGCAAAGTCGCCTATGAGCTTGAGCTTCCAGAGGGTTGTCGGATGCACAATGTGTTTCATGTGTCTAGGCTTAAGAAATCCATTGGTCAGAGTGTAGTGCCTTCTGCAGATTTACCCCCTTTGGATGAGGAGGGGAAGCTTGTGTTAGTACCCGAAGCTATTCTGGATGTCAGGGAAAGGACACTCAGGAACAGAATCGTTAAGGAATACTTGGTGAAATGGAGAGACCTGCCAGATGAGGATGCTACATGGGAGAATGAGCAGGTATTGCAACATTCAGGACCGAATTTGCTTAAGGACAAGCAATTTCAAGGGGGGCGGACTGTAATGTCCCCTTTTTAGCGCAACATGATATGGGGTGTCGTTAGCCTATTCTGACACAGTCCCAAAGGCTAACAAGGACATTGGTGGGATCCTGAGGTGTTTTGGCCTAGGTGTTTTCAGTTTCAGGCCAATCGGTGCTGCTCTGACAGGGTTTCTAAATACTTACTATTTATAGTAAGTTAGTCTCCAAGCAGTGACTTGAAATTTTTAGTGTTTCCTTGGTTGGCATAATTATCAGTAAAAAATATTTGAAGGCGACAATGATTTAAAGGGATTATCAACAATGTTTTAATATTTAACGATAAAGTGTAAAGTTAAATTAAATATTTAACTTTATCGTTATATTATAAGGTTGGGAATATAAAGTAATGTTTAAAATATTAAAAGTTCCCTTTAATGTGTACATTGTGGGAAATAATATTTTATTCTAAAATGTATTATCCCACATTTAGGAAATGAAGTGTTTGCATCCAGGAAGAAGATATAAATTGAGGTTGAGAGCTCTCTTTTGGGGTATGCTTGGATGAGATTAATGTTATGCTGTTGGATTTCATAGAGATCTGATTATTGGGCTTGGAGGACGGAATCCCTCTTTGCTAGTATTCTCTTCGCTGTTGAAAGACACAGTCAGGAGGATTAATGGTGTTTTCATTCAAGAAACACATTGGGCTTCATCTGGTGCTCTCGCATGAAGTTTTTACAGGGGTTTGAAAGTGCAGATTTGAAGATAGTGATTTTGCTACAGTACCGCGTGAATAGTGTTTTTGCTACAGTACCGCGTGAATAGTGTTTTTGCTACATTGCCACGTGAATAGTGTTTTTGCTACAATGCTGCGTGAATAGTAAAAATGCTACAGTACCATGAATAGTGCTGCTATAGTGCATGAACAATGTTGGTATGAAGTTTACTTGTTTTTCCTGCTGATTAGAAGTTTGGAAGGCTACCATTACATCTGCAGACCACTACAACATTCAATTCCAGGTTTTTTCTATCATATTTTCATAACTAAGCATTGTAATTGTTGAATACAAACTTGAATCATTGTCGCAGCCCATAAGGCAGTTGAATGTGCACATTGATATTGCAAATCAGTATTTAACAACAAATAAGAAGTTTCGGGTTTTGCATATATTGTTGTATGTTTGTCAAGTGTTTGATAAAATGCCATGTTGATTATTAAGCAATTTAATTGATATTACATAGTAGTTTGCAAGTCTCTTTCAAAATGAAAATAGGGGTGGTCATTTCATTGAACTCTTCTAAAATGTAATCTGCTGAGTCTCAAAAGCAGCAGATCATAATATTCCCACACAAGTATAAGCGAGCGGTCAGCCTTGGTAGAAAGACCAAGGAAATGTCTGAGTGACGCTGCCAAATACACTAAGTATGAATTCATGTAGAAAGTCATGGTGGTAGGGATTGCTGCAAGTTGCTCGCACAAAGCATCACTGATAATCTCTCCCCATGATATATGATGGGATTGCCTTATGAACATGGTAAACTGATACATCCAGGGTTCAAAAACATTAGAGTGTTCAAGACCTATCATCCTGCTGAGGAGAGTTATGATGTCTCCAATTTCCCACTTAAAGTCACAACGGTACAACTTAGCGCACCTTGAGAAGGCAGCTCGTGGCTCATGAATCCACCTATTAATATGACGTTTGCAGTCCTTTTCCCTCTTGACATAATACTCGGCTGCACTATCCTTTGAAATTTCCATATAAACAGGTGCTGGTGGTATTCTGAAGACTTTCTCAATTGTATCTGCATCAAGGCGGATTATTGTCTCACCATCATCATTTTTAATGGTTCTCGTCTCTGTTAAAGATGATAGCTTCGGTCAGATAAATATGATCATGAATGAGACTTACATCATGAGAATAATTCATATATGTATACCAATATACATAGTAATAATCATTGAGTTTATTATTACTATGTATATTAATATACATACATATTTTTTTCATGAATAAACTAAATCTGATTAAATGATCTAATGGTTGATCATATATCGATCGTCATCTTCCAAGTGTAAAATCTCTGATCATGCATCATCCATACCCTGTCGATAAAGTGTATCGACTATCTTCTTCGATCCACCATAAATCGATAATGTGTATCGATATACCTTAATCGATAATGTATATCGATTAACTGATTCTTCGATTTAACATACCGATTGTGAATCGGTTATGTTAACTGAATAGTTAACCATCAATTATGAATCCGTATTTGTTTGTAATGACAAACGGTTTGTTAATGCCACCGATTATGAATCGATATTTATTTATAATAACAAACGGTTTGTTAATGCCACCGATTATGAATCGTTATTTGTTTATAATAACAAACGGTTTGTTAATGCCACTGATTATGAATCGGTATTGGTAATATTAAATGGACAGACATATCGGTGGAGAGACATGTCTCCACAAGTGTGGAGACATGTCTATCCATCGATGTGCCTCCCCATTTAGATATATATAATTCACAAACAAGGTTGTACCGCAATCTATCAGTGCAAACCTTGGAAGATTGATCTCATTCTCAACACAACGATATTTGTGATATAATCAGCAGCACTTGACGCATCGTCAAAACTTAGGAAATCAATATACTTTGTGGACATACTATCTCCCTTCATACTTGCAGCAACCTGCAAGATTCATTGGTTAGTGAGATCATCAATTGTGAGATAATAAAATTAAAAGATACCTTTGTTTTATCTACTAAGAAATCTAATCTACATTAACAGTCTCCTTGTCAAAGCGATGGGCGCAAGCGAGAACAAATTCAGGTTCTAGGGCAGCCATTGGAAAAGAGGATGCGTGATGGATATGGCTGTCCATCAGCCGCTGCATATTACTATCCTACGTATCCTCCACTCTCTTGACGAATTCTGACATGTCCACATGCCCTATCTCTGTGTCTTTTATGTGATCCAAAGGAGAGAAAACTTGCGAAGGTGAAAATTCATTCTGTTACTTGTCATATTTATACTTCATCTTCTTCGGAATAGGAGAGGATGGTAAATCTGACATTGAAGGATAACCTGGTATACTGCGATGAAGACTTTAAAGTGTTAAGGCAACATCATAATCAGTTTCAACTAACATTTTTCCTTCTTCAAATAGGAAGAACTCCAGCCCTTGCATTTCACGAATTTGTGAGAGAAAGATGGGAAATAAATGGGAATGGTGGAAATTTGACTTTGACCAATTTCGGATCTTAGGGAGAGTTTTACAAGTATACAAGTTGGGAAGAATGAACATGCAATCAGATTTTTAGAACCCGAATGCAAGTATACTTGTAAAACGGAAAATGGAGAAATGAGTGAAAAATGAGATTTAGACTTGTGGGAAATGATGTGAACGGAAAGTACGGATATAAGCAATATGGATGGATAAAAATGGGAAGGTTTTGGCAATGTCATTTTCAAGAAAATGGGAAGAACTTTGGACATGCAATCCAGTTCTAAAAACCCAATTTTGAAAGGATGGATATTTTTCATCTTTGCAACTTGGAATTTCACTAAAAGATAGTTAACTTCTTATAACCATAAGGGAAGATCAATTATTTTCATCCAACTTGTAATCGGGATTTAAAATCCCGAATGCAAGTAAAGAGGGAAAATGGGGAAGAACAATGCAATTCACAAATTGCTTTGCAAAGGGGGAAATCTCTCTCACAAAAACCGATTTTTGGGGCATAATAAACATATACACAAATTTACAACTAGAATGGAAAAACAAGAAAACAAGAAAACAAGAAAATGAAACAAGAAGAAAAGAAATCATACCTTGCTTCAATCCGAAATGCTTCTTCAAAAGATGAACAATCTTTGAAAGAAGAAAACAATCCCTTAAGTAAGCAAGAAACAAACTTGAAACACTTTGCCACATTTTTGAAAAAACGCCTTTAGCAGTAAAACGTGGTGCAAGATGCAAGGAAAAAGGCACAAGAACCGGTCAAATCTCCATCAAACCCCAATGCCTAAGCATAACAAGCAAAAACGACTTGGGAGATGGAAGGGTCGTGGCATCTTGAAAAAGAAAATAACGGTATTCACCAAAAACGTGTTTGCTGTTCTATACCAAAAAACCAGCAATCATAACCTCCAAGTGGCGTGATATGTGTTTGCTAATGCATAAATATAGGGAGGAATCCAAAACACCTTCTACCTCCCAAAAAATATCCACAAAATTTGCTTCAAATCTCCAACAAAATCGCCTTCCTTAGCTGGTCGGGTTTTTGGGAGTGAATGACAAGTTTTATTTAACATGTAATAGTGAAAATCGGGTTTTTACTTTCATATTACAAGTTTAAAATTTCACTTTTCTTTCAACAAGGCAAAATCGGGTTTTTAAGACACAATAGCAAGTTTAAAATGCCTTTATTTTCACTTATGGAGCAAATCGGGGTTTTAAAACTCAATTGCAAGTTTTAATATGTCACTTTTCTCCATTCTAAGCAAAATCGGGTTTTTGAGAGAGATATACAAGTTATAATAACTTGTAAAGGGAAAATAAAATCTCTTCAACAAGTTTTAATAACTTAACACAAAATAGGTATAAGCGAAGATGTTATAGAACATTGCAAATCAATCAGGGGTAGGTTTGTTAAGGATTATATTAAGCTAATCTCCAATGATCCCGCTTTGGGTTGGGAGTGGAAACCCCTTGATGAGCTGAACTTGACAAATGCAGACAAGGAAATCCTCTGGAATAATTTGAGGCATAGGCATTTATCATTACATAGTGGGAAAGACAGGATAATATGGGCGGGTAGTTCATCGGGCATTTATAAAGCCAAAGAAGGATATTCACTTTTAAAACTCAGACGAGCTATAACCAATCCTAATATTCCGATTAGCCTATGCTGGAATAACATTGGTCTCCCCAAAGCAGGAATCTTCTCATGGGCAGCTTTCCAAAAAAGGATTCTTACCACAGATTGGTTCTCAAAATTAGGATTCTCAGGACCATCGAGATGCCCTCTATGCGAATCAGAGGAAGAAAATGAGGATCATCTGCTTCTCGAATGTAGTTTCAGCCAAAGATGTTGGGACTGGCTTTGCTCAAGCCTAGGTTGGCAGACACTGAGACCTAGGGACATTTCAAAATGGCTGCTTAGTTGGCAACCTCCTCACACAAAGGATATATATCACTTAGTGTGGACTATAGCCCCGGCAATCCTCATATGGGAAATATGGAAGGAGAGAAACAGGCGAATCTTTAAAGAATCAAAATTGAGGGTAGAATCCCTTCTAAATAAGATCGAGGTAACAATTGTGGAAAAAGTTAATAATAGACTAAGACATACACAGGTAAAGTCTATTAATTTAACCAGATGGGATGAGGTACTTCGTTCTAAATGGATGGGTTTGATAATTCCCCCGTTTATTGGGTTTGGAGGTAGACAGGCTGAGATAGATAGGAAGCTAACAAAATGGGAACCCCCCCGAAAGGGCTGGGCTAAGCTAAACTTTGATGGTGCTTCCCGTGGGAACCCTGGTGTAGCAGGTATAGGGTGTGCTATTCACCAAGATAAAGGAGTATTAATAGCTAGCATTAATAAACCCATAGGTGAGGCTACAAACAACATGGCTGAGTTTACAGCGTTGAGGGAGGGATTGATTATAGCTAAATCACTCAAGATTAAAAATCTGGAAATTGAAGGTGATTCGACCTTAACTATAAATGCAGTCAGGACTAGAGAAGTGTCAAACTGGAAACTGAAAGCAGAATTAAAAAGAATCCTGGATTTGATCAAATACTTTGAGGAAACTTCAGTTAAACATATTTATAGGGAAGGTAATACTATAGCAAACAAATTAGCCAATTTAGGGGCGGATGGCAATTCGTATGTTTATAGGAAGGGAATTCCCTCGGATTAATTAAGGGGGATGGCCGTGTCACTCCTCCATCTTATTCCTCTCCAAGCCCCTCATTTATAAGTTCTAGGAGGTGCGGTCACTGTTTCCTTATATCAGCATTTTGGTATATTAAGCTTCAGATATATATATATATATATATATATATATATATATATATATATATATATATACATATATATATATATATACTCACATATAAATATATGTATATATATATATATAATCACATATGTATTTATCTTCGGGTATTTAAGGATTGATTCATGATATATAATGTATTCATATATATATAAATATATACAGATATATATTCATATATATAAATATACTCATATATATATATATGTGTGTGTGTGTGTGGGTGTAAATAGAAACATACACAATTACACACACACATATATACATATATATATATACAGAAACAATATATATATGTATATATATATATATATATATATATATTTATATCTATCCGTATTTGAACATTCATATATTTGTTTGTATATTTCACTCATCACCTGTCCCCAGACATCCAATTCTGTATGTGGGTGTAATAGGGATGTTTCAGGCGAGAAGAGAGGAGATTGGAAGTAGCCTGGTATTCCTGCTCTGGCTCATGCAGGTCTCCCCTCCAAAGCGTGTAGACTGGGTCAAGACTTACCTAGACAGCGAGGGAATTGACATCAACGAGGAATCTATTATGCCTTCCAATGACAATTAGGGACTGACAGGTTATGTGTCTCCGTGCTAAGATTACTGGTTTTTTGAAATTTGGTACTGAAGACCCTTATTCTATGTATCGGATAGTGTTGGTTATCATTATTACATAGGATATAAGCCTTTTGTTAAATACGGGACAGATATCGTTGGTTACAGCTACGTTGGTTATATGGTAGAAGTGGTTTTTATGGAATGCCATAGTGTTTGACATCTCCGAGGGTTTTTGAGGTGCCCTTTCTTTACAGTATGGGGTTTATTCGGGTTCTTACAAACATCTGAGGTATGGGTTGCATGTTTTTTTAGTTGTATTGTGGAGGGAAGAAGAGGATATGTTCAGGCTTAGATATGTACACAGATGTATAGAAGGAACTATATATGATATGCATCTGGATAGGCTCTTTGCTCTTTTGTTATTTCATTCCTTTGTCCATACATATATAATTTTGTGTGCATCTGTATATATTCATGACAATTCTGTCCGACTCAATGATAGATTATCTCGCATATAGGCATATCAATATACATACATATGCATATGAAAATATTTATGTTTTGGTGAATTAGAGGTCTGCAGAGTTAGAAGTAATTAAGGAACTGACAGAAATTGATCCTTTTCATTAGTGTAGGCAGAATTGTAGCCTGGATAATCTCTTAAATTGAAACCCAAAAGGTCAAGATGGTTTCAAGCTAAGGGATATCCAGGCTATAATCCTCTTACATAAGATAGAAAAGATGTTAATATTCATTGAATGATTGTTGCAAGTTATTATGTTTACTATGCTTCTAACAGTCTGGCAGAGTAAGATGCAATAAGGTTTTGCAGATTCGGGATACAGGACAAAAGATAAAGCTCGAAGTATAAGAGGATTCGCCAAAACTGAGAGGATGGATCCAACCGGGAAAAGATTTGCAAGAATCTATGTATAGAAAGAAACTAAAATGTCTAAAAAAGGCAGCCTCCATCCTCAGAAGAGGAATTGTAAAAATTACAGTTGTTTATGATATCTGATCCCATAAGGGATCTGGGCTAGACCGGAGGTTTTCTTATCTCCATTCTTTCCTACCGGTGCCCACACTGAATGGAGATGTAATATTTTTATAAAAGAAATAAATTATGGCTTCGGCCTTTTATCAATCCAAAAATAAAAAATAACTTAACACATGCAATAGGGGAATAAAATCCCCATTACAAGCAAAAAACAATAAAATAGGGATTTTACAAAAGAATTACAAGTGACCTTTAAATATGCAATTTAAAATTAACTTGTAACTTATCCAAAAAAGCCAAAAAGCATCAAGGGGGAAATAATAAGTAAGTTACAAGTTCTTTTTTCAAAAAGTGCACATGCAATTAGCTAAAAATTTCCCTACAAAGACAAAAACAAAGAAAAACATTAAAACTTGCAATTTAAGGAAAATTTCCCAGCTGCAGTCAGGGAGAAAAAACCCAAAATTGAAGGGAAGACAAAGCAAACGAACCCAGAATGCGATGAAAATTGAAACGTTGCTCGAGGATGGACTGAGGATTAAGCCAGTCTAAGGGCAAAGAAAAATTATGCCTCGAGAAGCGTGTCGTAGAGTAAAATTTCCATTTTTTAACAAAAATTTTATGTAATGGTCCTTCATTTTTTAAAACAAAAATGAGGACAACAAGAAGAGGGGGATATAATTGACTATCACTTAACTACCAGCATTTTTACCTACATTTTTATTTCAAGGCTGAAATTTCGTCTATACATTCCCTAGCTAGTTTAAAACAGAAAATCACATCATTGGTTAAGGTTTAATTACATACCTAACCATTAATAACATTTAATTCAAATCTGGCATAATATAATACTTGAAATAATGCGTACAACATTGATGGGTACTTGACCATATGGCTCCTCCTATATTCATTTTCCCATGTTCTAGTAACTTCTATTGAAAAAAACCCCCCTCTGAGTCAAAGAAAATCCTTATGCCTTTTATACTTTGATGGATTTCCATACCTTGTTCCAAATCCCCCATTTTGATACAAGTCATTCCTTCTATATACTATAAGTGATGAAAGAGTGGACTTCTCTTCCATTAGGAAAGCACATCCTTGAGAATACAATCATGTGATAATGTAGATTAGTTTTAAAGGTGTTGTGTGAAATTAGTTGAATTCACAACACCTTTATTACCCTTTCTCTCTACACGCCTACACTCACTCTCATGTAATCTAGCCAAATGCCTCATCTCAACCTAAATGCCACAAAATCTCCCCAAACTATGCGATGAAATGTCCCTTCTCCCTTTTTGTTTCAAAAAAAAATCTAAGCAATTGCTCTACAATTTATATTTCTTTCTTTTCTTCTCCCCAATATTCTTCTATCACTCATTCTAAAATGGACCGTCCACTGTATATTGCAACACTCCCCTTTCAACACAGGAAAGGAGGATGATGTTAAAAATTGTGAAATTTAGCTTTTTCACTTGCCAATTGCTTCTTAATTCCCTCGCACAATTCTACAACCGTCTCTCCTCTTGTTCTTCTCTTTCTCTCTCTTTCTCCTCTAAAATTTATCCATCTTTTATACCCTTATAGCAATCCATAAATTGTGGAAGATCTCATAGTCATGTGTAGATAGCAAGAATTCTCTCAAGAATGAGTGGTAGTTTGACTCGTGACCTAAAATTTCTTGTTCCAAGGGAGGGATGTCATGCCTTGTTGAAGGCATGAACACACCCCTACCTTTCCTTGTACCATACTCCAATGCAAGTTGTCTCCCATCTCCATGTTTCATTTTTTTTATTATTTTCTACACTTGCACCTGTGTCCATATTGGTGATAGGGATTTGACATCCTTCCCCACTTAGGGTAAGCCATCCAAACTTATTATAAGCTTGCATTTATTAATTTCTTCAAAATTTTGTGGTATTAGCCAAGTTACGTACTATTCAACAACCCATTGTCGTTACTTCTCAAGTGCTTCTCTTTTCCCTAACTTGATCGATTTGGAATAGTATTTAATAATATATAAGCATCTATTCTAAAATATGCCCTCAAATAAGCAATTTTAAAAAATTCAATTCAAAATTTTAAATTTTGAGAATTTTTCTTAAGATATGTCATTAATATACCATCAAGTGCACATATCTACCAGATGACCCTTGCAAAGTACCAAGGTAACAAGCATCAAAGACCACTCTTTGTAGTCAAGAAAAACACCTATTTTATTACTTTTAATTTTTAAAAATGTCATTATACTCACAACACAACAAGCTTTAAAATCACATCAAACAATTAGTTATAAAAATAACAATAATTAGCTTCCACAACTATCCATTGTGTACTTGTATTTGCTTTATGATTCATACACTAAATTTTTCTTTTTCCACCCATCCAGGGTTTCTTAGTTGGGACTAGCCATGCATTTCATGAGTTTAAAAGTACACTCAAGGAGTTTAAAGCAACTACAACAATATCGAGCAACCAAACTAATTAAAATTAATTACTACTGTAAGATACTATCTTTAATCTCGAGTCAAATGAGCTTCATAGGTCTAGTGTTTGAACATGTTTACTTTTCTGCCTATGTAAAAGCTACCCTTTAAACACTAAAAAAAATGCAACTAACATTTTCCACCTATCTTAGAAGGGTCAACTTCATAAGCTTTTCTTGGTGGTGTCATCTCCACAAAACCACTTATATTCTTACACTTGAAAGTGTTAAGCTCCCATAATTAGGGTCATCTCTAGATTGCTACCTAAGCCTTTAGGGTCCACTCTTTATGACCATGCCTACGTATCCGGGTGCAAAATTGGAGGGACCCTAGTTCGCACTCAAATGTTAAAGGGTGTTCATTCTCTCCTCTTGTATGAGATCCTTGATCTATCTTTAATCCCTGACCATTAGTTAATTGCATCTCTTAACCTAGACCCATTAAAATAATAAAAGATAACCATTGCCTTCAATTGTTCATTCAATACCCATCATTACCAATCATTAGTGTGCAGCCATTAACAAATACACAGGGGTCATATAAGAGATCACACACATAGTGAATGTCTTGGGCATACGTCACATATACACAAAGGACTAGCTCATACACATAACAAGTACACAAATAGACTAGCTCCAACACACATCACATACACAATGAGCAGCTCCAACACAGATTACATACACAGTGAGCAGCTCCAACATGCATCACAAATGCAAAGTTAGTAGCTCATACAAGCATCACAAAGTAAATAGTGATTAGCTCATACAAGCATGTTGATGCATAGTAGCTTCGGTCAGATATAAAGATGATCGTTTATATTGATTATATATATATATATAAGTATGTATGTATGTATGTACATACACACATACACATTTCTTGTGCCTATAAGAATAATTATTTCAAATGCTTTGTAAAACCATCATCCTTGTATTTCATCGAAATACTATACAGATACAAGTATATTAATCTGTGTAATCAGATTCAATTTAATCTTCTCTTGCCATGTTTCCAGCAATGATCATTGACAGCAACATTGTTTTATATATAACAGATTAAGAAATGATCGTATTTGTTATATCAAACATACCTGGATCGAGTAATGATCAAATGTAATGCACAGGAAATCGGCGGCTTTCATAATATTGTTTTTGGTTTTTATGTTAAATAAACCGATTGAGGATCGGGCCTCTTGAAAGCACCCTTTGGCAAGTGTTGTATTGTTTGAGAGAGGACCATGTCATGAGCAGACATGGCTCCACATTGTGGAGACATGTCCCCTCATGACATGTCTCTCCACATATATATTTTTACATGCCGATATCATAAAGAGAAGACATATATAAATAATGATCTCTCTCCCTTTGATCGGTAATCTCAGACTTGAAGAAAAGAAGCACATCAACATCTCATCAATACATTATCATTATTAACATTCATATTTGTTAAGGATTAAATTCTGAATGTATACCCTGAAATCAGAAGAAGAAATCAGTACATTATAATCTGCATATTGTAAGAATTGCATCAGTCTGAAATAAATTTAATTTACTTTAACATGGCATCAGAGCTTTGGTAAAGAAGATCCAAATTAAATTTGAGATATCAGACTATCATCTATTGATATTGCAGTCACATTTCATTCTTCACAATGTCAAATATGATTAGATTTGAAGATCGACTCGAAGGAGCAAACAACTTTACATCTTGGAAGCTCAGAATCATGATGCTACTAAAGGAGAATAAATTAGACTCCTTTGTAAAAGAAAATAAAGATGAACCTAAAGATGATCCTGAGAAAACTCAATGGATTGAGAGCAATGAGAGAGCCATGAAACTCATAGTGGATGCAGTCTGGGATCACATTGTACCTATATTGGCAAAACATGAAACTGCATACCTTATGTTCAAATCTCTTGAGAGTGCATTTGAAGTAAATAATATAGGCAGAACTCTTGCTCGAAAGACACAAATGAATAATATAAGTATGACCAAGGGAGAATCTATCAATGCATACTTCATGAGAATTACTGAACTAAGGGATCAACTATCAACAGTTGGATATGAAATTGATAGCAATGAGTTGACACTAATAACCATAGGCAGACTACCAAATTCATGGGAGTCATTTGTTCAAGGGATAAGCGCAAGATCCAAGCTTCCTAAATTTGATCGATTAAAATATGACTGTCTACAAGAAGAGTCAAGGCAAATAACAAAAGGAAAGCAGAAACCTATAGATGAGGATATTCATGTTCTTAACACAAATTCTCATAAGAAAGGTAAGAACTTCAAAAGGAAGAGAAATTCTCATGGAAAAGGTTCATCCAAGCAGAGAAAAGACTTGTCTCAAATTCAATGTTCTAGGTGTGATCGATATGGACACTATGCAGTCAAGTGCCCTGACAGAACAAAACAACAAGCCTCATTTGCTAAAGTTGGAAAGACAGATATAGAACATGATTCTGAGAAATTTGCTTTCTACTCAACATTGTCCACTCAAGTTTCAAACAAACTCAACACATGGGTAATTGATAGTGGATCATCAAGGCACATTACAGGATACCAAGATCACTTAGAAACTATGGTAGAAGAATCTGATGAAGAGGTTACAATTGGGGATGATTCTGCACATCCGATAAAAGGAGTTGGAACTTGCACCATCAAGTTGAAATCTGGGATCTCTATTCAATTCACTGGAGTACTATATGTGCCAGGTATTAAATGAAATTTAATATCTATATCAACTCTTGAAGATAACAGATACAGGGTTACATTTATGGAGGGTAAAGTCCTAGCATGGCCGCAGAAATCAACCATAAAGAAGGCCCAAACTATAGGCATAAGACAAGGACACCTATACAAACTTTGCACTGAGTCAAATCAAGCCCTTATTCATGAGACTTTTGACTCAAATGAGATCTGGCATCAAAGATTAGGCCATATTCACTTTCGTGCCCTAACTTCTATGAATAAATTTGTAACTGGACTACCTAAACTAAATCAACTCATAATGGGTCATGTAAAGGGTGTGCCTTGGGGAAAAATACTAAGGGTACTTTTCCTAATAGTTTGAGTAGAACTAAAGTTGTATTAGAATTAGTCCACTCCGATTTATGTGGACCCGTGTCTGTACCCTCCATTGGGGGATTTTTGTATTATGTAATTTTTGTTGATGACTTCACTAGGAAGACCTGGATATACTACCTCAAGTGCAAGGAATCAGAAGAGATCCTTAAAAGGTTTAAGGAATTCAAAGCTCTTACAAAAAACTCTTCCGGGAAGAAAATTAAAATACTTAGAACAGACAATGGGAAAGAGTACTTCTGAAATCTTTAAAGAATTTTGTGTAAATGTAGGGATTAAGAGGGAGTTCACTGTACCCTATAATCCCCAACAAAATGGAGTTGTTGAGAGGAAAAACAGAACTATTGTAGAAGCAGCTAGGGCAATGCTTTATGATCAAAACTTAGAAACCTCATTTTGGGTTGAAGCATCTAATACAGCTGTATACATTCAAAATAGATGTTCTCACTCACAGTTGGATAGCAAAACTCCTGAAGAAGCCTTTACTGGTGTAAAACCTGATATCAGTCACTTAAGGATATTTGGTTGCCCAATTTACATCCATGTGCCTAAAGAGAAGAGGTTGAAACTAGAACCTTCTGGAAGAAAAGAAATTTTTGTAGGCTATAGTGAAACTTCAAAAGCTTACAGAATATACATACCTGGACAGAGACAAATTGAACTAAGTAAAGATGTCATTTTTGAAGAAGACATTGCTTTTAAGAAGGCTAAGAGATCAAATGAGATAGAAATACCAGATTCACATTAAGGTATGGAAGAGGATCCTACTCCTGAGTTTCAGAAGGAGTATCCAGATGAAACCACAAATGAAAGTCAGATTCCTCCAGAGATTCAAGAAGAGGAACTGGGCAATAATCACAAGAGACCACTTTGGGCTAGAAAGATGATACAGGAAGTAGAAATGCATCTAGCACCTAAAGGGACATTCAGAGAGAGCAAAAGACCTCGCAAGTTAACATATGATGCATTAATGAGTGAAATCATTAATCTGAACCTAATAGTGTTACAGAAGCTCTCAAGCATCAAGTTTGGAAGGATGCTATGACAAAAGAGTATCAATCCATTCTGAAAAATGATGTTTGGGACATAGTTCCTAGACCAAAAGAGAAATCTGTTGTCTCGTCCAAGTGGCTCTTCAAAATTAAACATGCTACAGATGGCAGTATAGAGAAACATAAAGCACGTTTTGTTTCCAGAGGATTCTCACAAAAGGAAGGTATTGATTATGAAGAGACATTTGCACCTGTTGCCCGGTATACCTCTGTTAGAGCAGTCATAGCTATTGTAGTAGCTAAAGGCTGGAAGATCCATCAGATGGATGTGAAAACTGCATTCTTGAATGGGACTATTGAAGAAGAAGTCTATCTAGAACAACCTGAAGGTTTTGTGATTCATGATGCAGCTTCACATGTGTGCAAACTGAAGAAAGCCTTATATGGACTTAAATAGGCTCCCCGAGTTTGGTATGAGAGGATCGACAACTATCTATTGGGTCTAGGATTCTCCAAGAATGATGCAGATCCAAATCTTTACTTTAAAGTACTTAATGGTGATATGTTGACACTAATCCTATATGTTGATGATCTGCTAATTACAGGAGAAGATCACCTTATTGTTCAATGTAAGAAGGACCCGGCATCAGAATTTGATATGAAAGACTTGGGCAATTTACATTACTTCCTTGGATTGGAAGTCTGGCAGAAATCAGATAGTATTTTTCTAAATCAAGGGAAATACACTATTGATATTCTGAAGAGATTTGGGATGTGGAACTACAGACCAATGTCGACACCCATGGAAACCAACTTACATAAACTAAAAGAAGCAGCAACAGAATCCAAACTTGCAGATCCTGCTCTTTACAGACAGATAATTGGATCACTGATGTACCTAGTTAACACTCGATCGAATATTTGCTATGCAGTGAATGCTTTGAGCCAATTTATGTGTGAACTTCGAGAGATACATCTTGTTGCTGAAAAGCATATATTGAGGTACCTTCAAGGTACTATTGGATATGGTCTCAAATATAAAAAATGTTGACCTAAATCTACATGGATACTCTGATTCTGATTGGGCTGAAAGTGTGACTGATCGGAAAAGCACATCAGGGTGTTGCTTCAGTTTGGGATCAGCTATGATTTCTTGGATATGCAGAAAACAGTCTTCAGTAGCTCAAAGCTCAACATAAGCTGAATATATTGCAGCATCTTTGAGAGCAAGAGAAGCAGTATGGCTCCGAAAACTGCTTTTGGGATTATTTGGTGAGCCTCTGAAACCTACTATCATCCACTGTGACAATCAAAGTTGCATCAAACTGTATGTAAATCCAGTATACCATGATAGATCGAAATATATAGAGATTCCTTACCACTGTGTGAGAGACATGGCAGAAAGGAATGTGATCCAGTTGGAGTATATTAATACAAGCGATCAAACAGCAGACATTCTCACCAAGCCTCTCCCCAGAGTGAAAGTTGAACACTTCAGGAAGAAACTTGGTATGGTTGAAATGTAAGTTATTGAGATTGAATCTAAAAATTGTTTATTTGTATTAATATAAATAAAGATGTTTAATGTGTAAACTCTTTTGTCATATGTGTGACTTTATGACTTGTGGGCCTACCCTGTGTACATTATTGAAAGGTGACAATTATTCAAATAATGAACACTTGTATCTAACATTGTAAGGTGACGACTTTACAATGATTAAATCACTATCATGATGAATATCATGTGATTTGATATTTATGGACATGTCATGATAGTTAGTATCTCTTGGACTTATTGATAGATATCATGAGACTTGATATCAGTTGAATATCATTGTGCTCCTTATGAGATAATCATGGTGGATATTATGCAACGTAATATCCATGGAAATGCCATGACCTGTTATGGTAGACATCATGAGACGTGATGTCAGTGCACATACCATAACTTGGATGTATATGTGAAGAATGTCATGTGACTTGATGTTCTTGAAACATCCTCTGATATCACGAGTTAAGTGATATCTCTATTGATATATACTTGATTATCTTCCCTAGCTAAGAGGGGGTGTTGATGCATAGTAGCTTCGGTTAGAAATAAGGATGATCGTTTATATTGATTTTATATATATAAGTATGTATGTATGTATGTCAGTTCACTATACACATACACATTTCTTGTGCCTATAAGTATGTATGTATGTGAACTGACATACACATACACATTTCTTGTGCCTATAAGAATAATTATTTCAAATGCTTTGTAAAACCATCATCCTTGTATTTGATCGAAATACTATACAGATACAAGTATATTAATCTGTCTAATCAGATTCTATTTCATCTTCTCTTGCCATGTTTTGAGAAATGATCATTGACGGCAACATTGTTTTATATATAAAAGATCAAGAAAATCATCGTATTTATTATATCAAACATACCTGGATCGAGTAATGATCAAATGTAATGCACAGCAGATCGGCGGCTTTCATTATATTGTTTTTGGTTTTTATGTTAACTAAACTGATTGAGGATCGGGCCTCTTGAAAGCACCCTTTGGAAAGTGTTGTATTGTTTGAGACAGGGCCATGTCATGAGCGGGCATGGCTCCACATTGTGGAGACATGTCCCCTCATGACAATTTTCTCCACATATATATTTATACATGTGATATCATAAAGAGAAGACATATATATAAATAATGGTCTCTCTCCCTTTGATCGGCAATCTCAGACTTGAAGAAAAGAAGTACATCAGCATCTCATCAATACATTATCATTATTAAGAATATTTGTTAAGGATTAAATTCTAAATATATACCTTGAAATCAAAAGAAGAAATCATTACATTATAATCTGCATATTGTAAGAATTGCAACAGTCTGAAATAAATTTAATTTACTTTAACAAAGCATCACAAAGATAATAGTGACAGGCTTATATACAATGGCTAACTAACCTATGCATAATGCATCCCAAATAGAAAAGGAATGTTGTTGTATTGTGCACTACACCATGGGTCCCATTCCTTTCTCTAGTCTAATGCACCATAGTTTAAGGACTAGAAGTGCTGGCCTCGAACTCGCCCAAAATTTCAAGTCTGTTGGCGGGCCGAGTCAACTCACCACAGACTTTCGAGTCGAGTTTAGGAGAGTCCTCGGCATAGACTCCTGAATCTGTGACAAGGACTCCGACGATTTTGATGTCGAGACTCCCAAATCCTTAGAAAAGACGCTCGCCACTACTTTACACGCTTAGTCCAATGTTTAAACTCACTTTTTTTATTCACTCATTTGTCATTTGTTACTGCTCAAAACAGGTATGTAGGGTTTGAAGAAGGAAAGGAAAGAAGATCAAAACAACAAAAAAGATCTAGGTGACAATGAGGGTGAGGCTAGTGAAACTCCTCTTAGATCAGACCCTAATTACTTTGTTCCACACAATGTTCCAAGAGCACAACCTTCACTTGAAGGTACGAGATGGAATAGAGAGAAACATGAGTAAGCAAAGATAGTAGCATCAAACTTTTAGTATGACAATAATTTACCTTTCAATGTGGTGAACAACATGTATTGGGAAGGTTTGGTTGATGCATTTACAGTTGTAGGCAAGGGGTTTAAGGCCCCAACGAGTAGAGACTTTAGTGGGCCATTGCTAGAGCAAGCCATCAAAAGTACACAAGTTGTGGTTGAAGATCAAAATGGATTTTGGAGGAGAAAAGGATGCAGCATTTTATCGGATGGATGGACAAATGGACGGAATAGGACTCTCAACTTCTTGGTGGCTTCTAATGGTGCAAGGTATTCCTAAAGTCTATTGATACCTCAAATGAAATAAAAAACAAAAAACTTTGTGTAATCTATTAGATAGGGTGATCCAAGAAGTTGGAGTTAAGAATGTTGTCCAAATTATCACGGACAATGCAGTTGCATATGTAGCTGCAGGTAGAATGCTTATGGAGAGGCATCCTACAATAACATGGAGTCCTTGTGTTGCACATTGATTGAACTTGTTGTTAGAGGACATTGGGAAGATTGGATGGGTGAAAAGGGTGGTTGAAGATACAAAAAATGTCACCAAATTCATCTACAACCATATTTGGGTCCTTGCTTTGATGAGGAAACACACAAATGGCAAGGACCTTGTGCACCTAAGAGTGACACGACTTGCTAGCCACTTCCTCACTTTGCAAAGCATTCTTGGTGTCATTCCTCATCTTAAGCAAATGTTTATGTCTAATGCTTGGTTGGAGTCTGCATACTCCAAAAGTGCTGAAGTGGAGAAGATTGTAAACATTGTTTTTGATGAAGGGTTCATCAAAAGTGGAGAGGAGTTGATTGGGGTAAGTTAAAAACACAAACATAAATTTTATACAAGATAATTTATTTGTTGTTTTTTTGAGGGGTTAATTTTGTACTAATTTAAAATTTGTTTTCATTTTTTTAGGTGACAAAGCCTTTGGTAAGAGTTCTTCGTATGGTGGATGGAGAGGGCATGCCAATGGGTTTCATTTATAAGGCCATGGATAGGGCCAAAGAGGCCATATCACATTACTATGGCAGCAATACAAGACAATGTGAAATTCTTTGGCGCATCATTGATCGTAGGTGGGCAAACCAACTCCACCAACCGATACATGCCTTTGCCTACTTAAAACTAAAATTCTCTTTCTCTGATTAATTTAAGGCTGATGAGGAGGTCATGGCAAGTGTTTTTGCATGCATTGATAAGATGGCACCTAATCCTAAGTTAAGAGACAAGGTTCTTGATGAGTTGGAGGTGAGATTTGACATTTGATATATCTTTATCTATGAATTTGGAAATGTTCATTGTTGAGTTTGACTATCTATTTATGAATTTGGAATATTCATTGTCCAAGATCTATCAGGGCGCAGAGACAAGACTCTTCTCTTTACAACAAGAAATTGATAGGAAAGGAAAACAACGAGGTAAAAAACTTAGTTCAATACTATACTAGAAAAAAACTAGAAACTGATTGTTACATTTTTTTCTCAATTCTAATATTTATAAATGATTTTTTGTAGATTTATGGTGGGAGAATTATGATGTTGGCACGCCTAATCTTCAAAAGATAGCCATCTATGTTTTGTCCCACCCATGTAGTGCTTTTGGGTGTGAACAGAATTGAAGTTTATTTGAGAGCATTCACACACAAAAGAGAAATAGGTTGACCCAGAAGCACCTCAATGATATTTTCGTCGTTTGATAAAACCTTTGCCTTCGGACTAGAAAGGTGGAGGGTGTTTCACATGAGGCCATTGACTTGGATGAAATTGATACATATGGTGATTGGATAGACCATCAATGAACAAAATGATGGTAATGATGTCCTGCTTACCGAAGATCTTGCAGAAATAGAGAGGAGCAGCACAAGAAGCAGAAGCAATAGGATTGGATGAAATGGAGGACAAAGATAAGGACTAGGAGTTATGTTAGGAGATTAAAGTGGAAGATGTAGTCTTTTCTTTAGTTCGTTGTTTTTCACATTTGGTTATATCAATATATTTAATTTTGTAAACATTTATAAACTTATGCTGCTGTTACACATTTTAAAGTTTGAAACTATGAGTATGAATGATGAAATTTCAAATATTGAGTGTTTGGAGATCATATGACACATGTTCTGTTTCAATTATGGCTCTTATATTCTTTAAATGCATTAATTTCTTTTTGTTTTTTCTTTGTAAAACTACGGGTTTTTTTTTGCCAAGTCCAATTTTTGGGCTGCCGAATCTGGGACGAGTCTGAGTCCTCAAACTTTGTTGTGTACCAATGGATTATTCAGAAGAGGATTCAATGTATCCCATACTGCACCGATGCTCCATCCCCAACCCAATAGGGTTAAGTATACCATCAAACAACAAGAAAGAGGATTCGATGCATCCCATACTACACTGCAAGTTTGTCCTCAACCCCAAGAATTTCCACAAGTAGTGAACCAACCTAGCTTAGTGGATTCCAACTTAATCACCTATAGACCACTAGCAACAAGTCATTCCACCTAGGAAGAGTGACCTTAGTGATATTGTCAACTATCTACTTCACAACCCTCTATAACACTTGGCATCAATCACCCCCTTGATATAGGTGATCACTATTGAACCCTATCGATACAACGGTCAGTTTTGATTGTCATTGCCTACATGGTAAGGTAACTACCCATGCACCCATTACCATATCAAATACTAGATAGCCTCTAGCAATTCTTCACCTCTATGAACTAGGTGAAAGCTAGCTAATCCAAAAGATACAACAGTAGCTCTAGGAATCTTCCATTGGCATGGTCCAATGACAACCTACTTACTATTACCATATCATACCTAGGGTAGCCATTGGCAACTTCATCTCCGTGAACAAGGTGAATGTCGACTAATCCCTTGCAGTAGCCAATACATCAATCATTAGCATGGTCCAATGACTTCCTGACACCACATAAATATCCCAATGCTTCACACTTGTGAGGGTCATACATAACAAGATTCACAATACTAGCCAAATGGGTAAGTATATCGCAATCAAGCAATTAGGAGCCTACGAGTCCAAGATTAAATTTCACAAACACATAACAATTACATAGAGCCAACACAAGATGGCCTCGATTCAACATGTACCCTTAACTAGATACCAACTATAAGGTAGTCAACCCGTTCACTTCCTTCAGCTCACGATTCAAATGCACATTATATATTAAACACAAGTTATCATGCTTTCTTAACTCTTTCATAATTATCTATTACCCATTTCAACCTCATCTAAAGCCTGCACAAGAGAAAAGGTCAAAGAAATCATGAACCCCAATCCCTAGAGTTATCCCCCCTAAACCCTCCCCCTACAAACTTGAGGTCACAACCCGACATCCTTCACCCAAGGACCACCTACACACCCACTTCCAAATGGATCAAAGTCACACATATCTCTCCTTACAAGGTCTCTGGAAGGAACATATTCTTAGTTTCTCATAATCAAGGTTTCATTTATTGATTCCCCTTAAACAATAACACTTAATTATAGTAGGATTACATTTAACTAGCTTTGAATATAGTAAACATATATCGAGGGAATTTTTACTACAACATATAAATCTCAACTTTGGCCTCCCACTGACGTTCCATTACAACAAGGTTCAATGATACTGAGTATTATATACTAATATGGCATTGTCCTATCATCAAGGCAACATAAAAATCCTCTAACCTTAAAAGATGTAACAAATTCATTATAAACTTTCTTAATCATGATTGATACTTAAGTCATCATCATGACAATGGTCGACACTATACCCATTAGATCATATAGATATTTGTAGAGTTCATAACATTAGTGATAATAATATAATGCTCTAATTTCATATATCACATGGGATAGTCCCACCTTTTTATAATGGTCTAGTTCAATGACTAGATATTATTCACACTACCTATTTATACTAAATATGATCTTAAAAAAATACGTGAAACCCTATGGCAACACTAGGTTTACAAATTGACACATTCCCAAATTTTTGTTGCCATAAGATATATAAACATCACAAACTCGCAACACATCTTTCAATGTGTGACACAATGTGACAATTAGCAACCCAATACAACACAACGTAGATTTAAGATCTTTAACTCAACAAATTGTCATCATAATCTGCTACCCAATAATGGTATGATATTCTTAGTTACAATATTTTAGAGGAATATAGATAATAAAGGAATTACGCCCCAGTTAAATCAATAATATATATCAAGTTAAATTCATCGAAAGATTTTTCAAACTTCTAAAAACCATAATTTTGTCAGTTATGTTCTCTTACAATCATCTCGGGTGCCATATTAAAAGCATCTCCTACAACAACCATATCCATGGCCAAAATAATAATTATAGTGACACCCTTGCATAACCCATATTGTTCTTGCACTTGTCATACTATACTTTTAATAACAATTTCATCCCATCATTCAATTAATAAGGTTTGTAGTTCAACTCGAGCTAAAAAGTGGTTCTTACATTGATCAATAGGAGGACAAGTTTATCCCTATCAACATGCAAATCCACACACATCTAAGCGAGAAATAATCTCTTTAGAGGCTTTGGATTCACTCCATACCTATGGGTAAGTGCACCAAGATGGTGAACAGAAAAGTGGCCACATGCAACAAAAAAAACGAAATTTTTCATAACCCATGCGTGTTCTGGAAATTCAAAAACGTGCTAGGCTTGGTAACACCAAGCCTAGCCAAAAACAATTAAAAAAACAAAAAGTTCCTCAAAACCCGTACAGGTTTTGAGGAACATTATATTTTATAATAAAAAATCAAAAGTTCCTCAAAACCAATACTTTTTAGAAACCCACGGGTTATGCAAAACTATAAGTTTTTGTCTTGGTTCTGCATAACCCGTACACGTTATATAGAACTAGGAACCAAATAGGAAGTGGGGAGATATATATATATATAGAGAGAGAGAGAGAGATGGAAAGAAAGAGAAGGGAGAGAGGGTGAGAATAGGATAAAGAGAGGGAGAGGAAGAGAGAGAGTAGGGAGTACGAAGAGGGATAGAATAGGATAAGGAGAGGGGGGGGAGAGAGAGTTAGAGACAGAGAGAGAAGGGGATAGGAAGAGAGGGAGAGATAGGGAAAGAAAGAGAAGGGAGAGAGGGAGAGAGAGGGAGAGAGTAGGATAAGGAGAGGGGGATGGAGGGAGAGGGAGAGAGGGAGATTGGGAAAATGAGAGGGGGAGAGGGAGAGGGAGAGGGAGAGGGAGAGGGAGAGAGGGGGAGAGAGGGAGATTGGGAAAAGGAGAGGGAGAGAGAGAGAGAGTAGGGAGAGGGGGTAAGAGAGAATAGGGGATAGGAAGAGGGAGAGAATAGGATAAGGAGAGAGAGAGAGAGAGAGAGAGAATAGGATAAGGAGAGGGGGAGGGAGGGAGATTGGGAAAAGGAGGGGGGAGAGGGAGAGAGAGGGAGATTGGAAAAGGGGGAGGGAGAGAGAGAGAGAGAGAGAGAGAGAGAGTAGGGGGAGAGGGGGTAAGAGAGAGGAGATCGGGAGAGAGAGAGAGAGAGAGTATGATAAAATAACGAGGGGGAGGGAGAGCAGGGAGAGTGGGAGGGAGAGAGAGTTAGAGACATATAGAGAAGGGGATAGGAAGAGAGGGAGAGAGATAGGGAAAGAAAGAGAAGGGAGAGAGGGGGAGAGAGAGAGAGAGAGAGAGAGAGAGAGAATAGGATAAGGAGAGGGGGATGGAGGGAGAGGGAGAGAGGGAGATTGGGAAAAGGAGAGGGGAGAGAGACGGAGACAGAGACAGACAGAGAGAGAGAGTAGGGGGAGAGGGGATAAGAGAGAGAATATGGGATAGGATAAGGACAAAGAGAGCGAGAACGAGAGAGAGAGAGAGAGATAATAGGATAAGGAGAGGGGGAGGGACGGAAATTGGGAAAAGGAGAAGGCGAGAGGGAGAGAGAGTTAGAGATAGAGAGAGAAGGGGATAGGAAGAGAGGGACAAACAGAGAGAATAGGATAAGGAAAGGGGGATGGAGGGAGAGGGAGAGGGAGAGAAAAGGGGAGAGGGAGAGAGAGGGAGATTGGGAAAAAGATAGGGGGAGAGGGAGAGGGAGAGAGAGGGAGATTCAGAAAAGAAAAGGGAGAGAGGGAGATTGGGAAAATGAGAGAGAGAGAGAGGGGGAGGGGGTGAGAGAGAGAATGGGGGATAGGAAGAGGGAGAGAGAGGGAGAGAGAGAGAGAGAGAGAGAGAGAGAGAATAGGATAAGGAGAGGGAGAGAGGGGGAGATTGGGAAAAGGAGAGGGGGAGAGGGAGAGGGAGACAAAGGGAGATTAGGAAAAGGAGAGGGAGAGGGAGAGAGAGAGAGAGAGAGAGAGTAGGGGGAGAGGGGGTAAGAGAGAGAATAGGAGATAGGAAGAGAGGGAGAGAATAGGATAAGGAGATATATATATATATATATAATAGAATAAGGAGGGGGGAGAGAGGGAGATTGGGAAAAAGAGAGTGGGAGAGAGAGAGAGTAGGGGGAGAGGGGGTAAGCGAGAGAATAGGGGATAGGAAGAGAGGGAGAGAATAGGATAAGGAGAGAGAGAGAGAGAGAGAGAGAGAGAGAGGGATAAGAAGAGGGCGAGGGAGGGAGATTGGGAAAAGGAGAGGGGGAGAGGGAGAGAGATAGAGAGAGAGGGGGAGAGGGAGAGAGTGTTAGAGATAGAGAGAGAGAGAGAGAGAGAGAGAGAAGGAGAGGGGAATGGAAGGAGAGGGAGAGAGGTAGATTGGGAAAAGGAGAAAGGGAGAGAGAGGGAGATTCAAAAAAGCAAAGGGGGAGAGGGAGAGAGAGAAGGAGATTGGGAAAAGGAGAGAGAGAGAGAGAGAGAGAGAGAGAGAGAGAGAGAGAGAGGGATGGAGGGAGAGGGAGAGAGGGAGATTAGGAAAAGGAGGGGGAGAGGGAGAGAGAGGGAGATTGGGAAAAGGAGAGGGGGGAGGGAGAGAAAGGGAAATTGGGAAAAGAGAGAGAGAGAGAGAGAGAGAGAGAGAGAATAGGATAAGGAGAGGGGGAGGGAGGGAGATTGGGAAAAGGAGAGGGGGAGAGGGAGAGAGGTAGAGAGAGATAATAGGATAAGGAGAGGGAGATGGAGGGAGAGGGAGAGAGAGGGAGATTGGGAAAAGGAGAGGGGGAGAGGGAGAGGGAGAGAGAGGGAGATTCAGAAAAGCTGAGGGAGAGAGAGAGAGAGAGAGAGAGAGAGAGAGAGAGAGAGTAGGATAAGGAGAGAGGGATGCAAGGAGAAGGAGAGAGGGAGAGGGAGAGAGAGGGAGATTGGGAAAAGGAGAGGGGGAGAGTGAGAGAAAGGGAAATTAGGAAAATGAGACAAACAGAGACAAAGAGGGGGTAAGGGAGAGAATAGGGGATAGGAAGAGAGGGAAAGAATGGGATAAGGAAAGGGAGAGGGAGGGAGATTGGAGAGAGAGAGAGAGAGAGAGAGAGAGAGAGAGAGAGAGAGTAGGGGATAGGATGAGAGGGAGAGAATAGGATAAGGAGAGAGAGAGAGAGAGAGATTAGGATAAGGAGAGAGAGAGAGAGAGATTAGGATAAGGAGAAGGGGAGGGAGGGAGATTGGGAAAAGGAGAGGGGGAGAGGGAGCGAGAGTTAGAGATAGAGAGAGAAGGGAATAGGAAGAGAGAGAGAGAGAAGGGGGAGAGGGGATTAGAGAGAGAATAGGGGATAGGAAGAGAGGGAGAGAATAGGATAAGGAGGGGGGAGGGAGATTGGGAAAAGGATAGAGAGAGAAAGGGGGGTAAGAGAGTGAATAGGGGATAAGATGAGAGAGAGAGAGGAGGAGAGGGAGAGAGACTTAGAGATAGAGAGAGAAGGGGATAGGAAGAGAGGGAGAGAGACTTAGAGATAGAGAGAGAAGGGGATAGGAAGAGAGGGAGAGAGATAGGGATATGAAGAGAGAGAGAGAGGGGGGAGGGAGAACGGGGAGAGGGGAGAGGGGGAGGGAGACAAAGTTAGAGACGTATAGAGAAGGGGATAGGAAGAGAGGGAGAGAGAGAGGGAGAGAGAGGGAGAGAGAGAAAAGTAGAGGGGGAGAGAGAGAGAGAGAGAGAGAGAGAGAGAATAGGATAAGGAGAGGGGAAGATGGAGAGGGAGAGAAAGTGAAATTGGGAAAAGGAGAGAGGGAGAGAGAGAGAGGGGGGGAGAGAAAGAGAGAGGGAGAGAATAGGATAAGGAGAGAGAGAGAGAGAGAGAGAGATAGAGTTAGAGACGTATAGAGAAGGGGATAGGAAGAGAGGGCGAGAGAGAGGGAGAGAGAGGGAGAGAGAGGGAGATTCGGAAAAGTAGAGGGGGAGAGAGAGAGAGAATAGGATAAGGAGAGGGGAAGATGGAGAGGGAGAGAAAGGGAAATTGGGAAAAGGAGAGAGGGAGAGAGAGAGAGGGGGGAGAGAAAGAGAGAGGGAGAGAATAGGATGAGAGAGAGAGAGAGAATAGGGGATAGGAATAGAGGGAGAGAATAAGATGTGAGAGAGAGAGAGATAATAGGATAAGGAGAGGGGGAGGGAGGGAGATTGGGAAAAGGAGCAGGGGAGATGGAGAGAGAGTTAGAGAGAGAGAGAAGGGGATAGGAAGAGAGAGAGAGAGAGATAATAGGATAAGGAGAGGGGGAGGGAGGGAGATTGGGAAAAGGAGCAGGGGAGATGGAGAAAGAGTTAGAGAGAGAGAGAAGGGGATAGGAGAAGAGAGAGAGAGAGAGAGATTAGGAAAAGGAGAGGGGGAGAGGGAGAGAGAGGGAGATTGGGAAAAGGAGAGGGGGAGAGGGACGGAGAGGGAGATTGGGAAAAGGAGAGGGACAGAGAGGGGGAGAGGGAAAAGGAGAGGGGCAGAGAGGGAGAGAGAGAGAATAGGATAAGGAGAGGGGGAGGGAGAGAGAGGGAGAGAGAGGGGGAGGGAGAGAGTGGGAGAGAGAGTAGATTGGGAGAGAGGGAGAGGGAGGGTAGAGATGGGCAGAATAGGAGAGAGAGAGAGAGAGAGAGAGAGAGAGAGAGAGAGAGAGAGAGAACAGGATAAGATAATGAGAGGGGGAAGGAGGAGGGGGAGGGGAGAGAGAGAGAGAGATTAGGAAAAGGAGAGGGGGAGAGGGACAGAGAGGGAGATTGGGAAAAGGAGAGAGGGAGAGGGACAGAGAGGGAGATTGGGAAAAGGAGAGGGAGAGAGAGGGAGATTGGGAAAAGGAGAGGGAGAGGGAAAGGGAGAGAGAGAGAGAGGGGGGGTAAGAGAGAAAATAGGGGAGAGGAAGAGAGAGAGAGAGAGAGAGAGAGAGAGAGAGAGAGAGAGAGAGAGAATAGGATAAGGAGAGGGGGAGGGAGAGAGGAGATTGGGAGAGAGGGAGAGGGAGGGTAGAGATGGGGAGAATAAGAGAGAGAGAGAGAGAGAGTAGGGTCGAGAGAGAGAGGGGGAGGGGGAGATAGAGAATAGGATAAGATAACGAGAGGGGGAGGGAGAGGGGGGAGAGGGTGAGAAGAGAGAGAGAGAGAGAGAGAGAGAGAGAGAGAGAGAGAGAGAGAGAGAGCATGAGGTAGAGAGAGAACGAGAAGGAGAAAAGGGTGAGAGACTCGACAGAGAGAGAAGTGTGAGGGGAGAGAGAAGAGATAGAACTCAACGAGGATAATTAGGGCTCAGAATAGACAAATGCGGTTATGGGGAAGGAAGACGAGAGAGAAAGGAAAAGAAGGGAGACATGCATGTATACAAACATATATACATATATCTATATTAATATATGTATATATAACTATAGATATGCATATATACATACATAAACATATATTATATATGTATGTCTGTACATATGTGTAGTAAATGCTAAGTTTAAAAGCATACATTATTATGTCTTCATAACCCATACGGGTTTTGTGAAACACAAAATAACGGTTTTAGCTACATAACCCATACGAGTTATATAGAACTATGAATAGTACTTTTTGTTTTTCAAAACCCGTGTGGGTTATGAAGAACTGTGAATAGTACTTTTTGTTTTTCAAAACCCATGCGGGTTATGAAGAACTGTGAATAGTACTTTTTGTTTTTCAAAACTCGTGCGGGTTTTGGCTTCGTAAGAGGGTTGGAAAACGACCCTAAGGCTTGCAAGCCCATTTTCCCCCCATTTTTGTCCCTTTACACGTGTTTTCATCTTTCAACATGATTTCTTCACTTTGTCATCATCAGGTTTACAAATGATCAAGTGGGTATCTATAAAATTACCACCATAATTTCACAGGTCTTCTCAGTTTTCTGACCATATATTTTTTTCTATTTTTGGACAACATTAGCATAGTAAACTTTAATTTTCTTTACGAGTGCCTTGACAGTCCTCACAAACATATGTCTACCATTTTTTAATAACTTTTGATAGATTTGACCAAATTCAAAATAAATTACATATTATTGTTCTACAGTAGATTCTATACACTTTTAAAAAAAGAAATTTTCATTTTCGATTAGTTTGATGCAAGTTATGCCCAGCGCATGAACATGTACCAAATTTTCAGGATGCGGTCACTTCAAAAAATCATAAAAAAAAAATACTCAAGGAAAAATTACAAAAAATACACAACTTCTAGATCTCACTCTTACCTATCATCCTACCAAAGGGTTTTGCAAACTAGTAGATCTAACTATATATTTTTTGCAGCGCACGAAAACAACTATGTTATATTTTTCTGAAAAAATCAGGAACAATTTTTCGTGCGTGAAAGGTTTGACCTTCTTAACCTTATCCAATTTTTTAAAAATTTAGTAGTTTAGAAACTAGATTCAGAGCACTACAATTCTTATTCTTTTCTCAACTCCTATTTTTTAGTGCATAACCTTCAAATATCTCTTTGAAGTTCAGGTTTACCTGTTTTCAAAAAAAAAACAGTAGCCACTTATACCCCCCTTTTTGTTCACTATCTTGGTGCACTTACCCCTATTAAGAAATTTTATAATAAGAACCAAATTCCCTTACATTCAAAGTAAACAAAGTGAAACCCAAGATTATCTCACTTCGTTGTCTTACTAGAAAAAGATGGTCCATGTTTTTTCTAGAGATCCCAAATTCTAGCTTTTTTGTGAACAAGATAGATTGAATTCAACATCTCATGTTTTTAGACTAATTTATAACTGCAGAATAAATTTCAAGACTAGCAAAGAACAAAGAATGGGATGATAATGTTGACATGGCAGACGGTGTGGTATCTTTAATATGTTGATTTTCTTTTAGAATCAAAAAGAGACCATCCATCCAACTATTGTCATTGAGTGGTAATGTTTTCAAGAAAGTAAAATGCCATGTGGATATCGTTTCAAAACATTTTAATATCTATAGCATTGTTTTTCACTGTGCTTATGATTCTAGGTATTTGATAAAACTCATCTACCCTACACCTAAGAGGGATTTTTAAAGTCTAATGAAACTATATGGAGTGAAATGGTAATTGCATAGTAAATTAATGAAGGGAAACGAATACATACAGGCAATTACAAGACAATATTTCTAAACGAAACAATTGTAAACAAAATATAAAAATATAAATTAACTAAACTAATTAAAAACTAACTAATGACCATCAATAATATAAATACAGAAATATAAATTAACTAAACTAATTAAAGACTAACTATGACCATCAATAATATAATAAATACTTTAATACCCTCCCTTTATGGTCATCCTATCAACTACACCAAGTTGCCCCCTAAATTTTACAAACTTGTCTAGGCTTAGAGACTTGGTGAGAATGTCTATAGTCTGGTCCACAATTGGAACATACTACAAGACCACAATTCCATATTCAACAAGTTGTCGAATGAAGTGACAACGAAGCTCTACATGTTTGGTCTGCTCGTCGAAGACTGGATTCTTGGCAAGTTTCAGCACCCCTTGATTGTCATAGTACAAGGGTGGAGGTCCTTCTGGAGACATTTTCATGTCAAAAGGCATCCTTCTAAGCCATACTGCCTCCCATGTCGCCTTAATAGTTCCCTAATATTTTGCTTCTGTCAAGGAAAGAGCTACTACCCGTTGCTTCTTACTACTCCATGTGATTGCACCCATCCCAAGACTGAAGACACGCCCAGAAGTAGACTTCCTATCATCAATGATTCAATAGAACCTACCCATTCTAAGTCTATAAAACCAATCAACCAAGGATCTTTTCTTCTACTATATAGAATGCCAAAGTCAGGTGTCCCTTTCACATATCTCAACACACGCTTCGTTGCAATCCAATGTTCTACTTTTGGGGTTGTCATTAAACAAGATATGTAGCTCACAACATAACTAAGGTCAAGTCTAGTGGCTATAAGATACATGAGACTTCCAACTAGTTGCCTGAATGTCGACGCATTCACCACAGGTGAATCTGATTTGGCGGATAGTTCAAGCCCTTTCTCCATAGGTGTAGATGGTTTGCAATCTTGCATCCTAAACTTATCCGGAAAACTCCTAGCCTACTTTGAATGAGAGATGAAAATGCTACCACCTATCTTCCAAACCTCTACATCGAGAAAAAAATGCAAAAGTCCCAAATTGTCATATCAAAGGCCTGACACAAGTTCTATTTGATTTGGTCAAGCGAGTGTTCTCCACTACCAGTAATGGTGATCTCATCAACATAGATGACAAGAAAAATGGTGTCATTACCAACACTCTTGACATAGAAGTTGAGATCTAAAGGACTTTTGTGAAAGTCCTATTCAACCAAGCATTGATCAATCTTGATGTACCATGCTCAAGGGGCTTGTTTTAGACCATATAGAGCCTTCACCAATCTACAAACCTGGTGCTTTTTGCCTACAACCTTGAAACCTTGAGGTTGCATCATGTAGGCCTCTTCCTCCAAATCACCATTGAGGAAGGCACTCTTTATGTCCATCTAATGGACTTTCAAGCCAGATTGTGTTGCTATGGCTAGAACTAGTCGGATGGTGCTCATCGTTGCTATGAGAGCAAAGGTCTCCTCGTAATCAATTCCTTCTTTCAAAAACCTTTAGCCACCAACCTATTGCGGGTATTGCACACACACCCTGTCTGAGACAAGGGACCCCATCGCCCAAAAGAGATGAGAGGTCTTTTGGCGGTAGTAGAACCGAAATGAATGTGTCCCATGCCTCCTAAAACTTGAGAAACCCAACCCTCTGCAACACCCATCAAAATCAGCCCAAAACCCAAAAATGATAAAGAATCTAAATCTCACAAAGTAACATTTTATGTCGAAAACCAAAACAACATAAGAGGACCGAAATCGCGAAGTCCAAAAATGTCCAAAGTTCGCCATATTGCTTCAAAGGTCTGAAGTTTGCATAAAGACGTTTAACTTAAAACAAAATTCGCTCAAAATAATCAAAATGCCTGAAGTTGTTTCCTGAGGCAAATGAAATCGTTCAAACTTCAGTTTGCTCATATCACTTCATTCAGACAAAGATGGCCAAGATGTTAAATTCGTAAAGTGTCATTTGGCTGAAATCCTAAGTCGACGCCACGGAGGAGGAATTTCTGGCATGTTCTCTTAAAAGCAAACATTGTCTTCCTGTCAGGCTCTCAAAAGCCAATGAAATGGCGAAAATCATCTAAGCTCACAATTCACCTTTTCAGGCCGAAAATCAAGAGGTCAAAATCTCGCATTTCTCAGTCATAACCCAAACTTCATCCAAGGCAAAAATGAACACCAAGTCTAAAGTCACACAAATTGCCCGTGAAACAAAGGTTAGAAAGAAAGTATTAAATTCGCGCAGAAGGGTTATCCAAGCCAAAAATGACCAAAAACCTAAAATCATGCGATATAACTCATTTAGATGGAGAAGCTTAGGAAAGCCAAAATCGGCTTAAAATACCGAAATACAAAGTTCAAAATCTTGCATTTCGATCAATGGGCCCAAAATTTGTAAAGGGCAATTATGGGCATTCAACAAAGAAGAGCAAAATAAATCTCGCAAATTTCTTCAGGTCAAAAACCACTTTAACTCTCAAAATTGGCCAGTAAGCTGAAAAGATAGAGGAAAGTCCCGGAAATGGGAAGCAAAATAAGATCACGCACTTCTAGCATTCAAGCCGAAAATGTCAAGAGAAAGGTAAACATGCAACATCGTCTATGGGCCGAATGATTGAGAGAGATTAAAGTCGCCCAAAGGTCTTCAAAGGCCAAAAATTTGCATTCCAACCTTAGGCTGAAAATTACTAAAATAAAAAAGACTACAGTTCGCACATATCAAGCCTATCATGCCAAAAACTTTCAGAATCGACTTCCAAACCGAAAATTCCAAAAGGAGAGTGAGATTTTTTAAGTTGGAGAGCAATGTGAAGTCTCGTATTTTACTCACAGAATCCTCTAATGAGCCGAGATGGTAAAATGGCTAAATCGTGCCAAATTGGCTCATAAGCCGAAAATCACTAAAATCTCACAAAAACCACCAAAGGGTCGAGTTTCTCCCAAGCCTGGCGATTTCGCTTTCAAGGCCAAAAATGGACAAAATATAAAATCGCATTACTTCACCAGGTAAGCCGAAACTCATAAAGAGTGGAAGATCATGAGCCGATAATGGAAAAGCTTCAAAGAGTTTACAAAATCGCACATTTTCTACCCAAGGCCCGAAATTCAAAAGGAGTGGCTTTAACTTTAAATTTAACATCTCTCAAAACAACTCAAACGCCCAAAAATTCAAAATGAAGCTTTTTCAACATAACCAAAGATCTCACATTTCAAATAAAGCATTCGAAATTGGAAGGCTTGAACTTAATATCTCACAGTTCACCTCTCAGGCCTAAATTTTGTCTAAATTTTGAGGGCGAATCAAGACTAAGGATCGGATTTCACATTTGAAGAGAAGCATTTTAAAGATACATCTCACAAAGAGCTTCTCAGCCCAAACTTCACTGAGACGAAGCCAGACATTTAAAATTTAACATTTGTCAAGTTAATTTATTTGATTTTTCAAAATGATTAATCCGGATTGAAATTGATTGTTCGCAGGAAAACGACATCGGGAGGAGCTAAAGTGACGACTTAACGCAAGATCAAAGCTAGGAGCAAAGCTGGAGAAGAGGATGCAGGAGCACCTGATCAGAACCAAGCATTGGGAAGCATGTCGTTGGACCCCAAGTTGAAATCCACCACCAAGACTAAAGATTGAAGAACATTCAGAATGCAACAAGTATGCATTCTCGAGAAATGCACAGCTAGATTTAATTCCAAAAATTTAGTTTTGAAAAACTGAAATTGTTTTAATGTAAAACTACCTGTGGGCCCCACTCAAGATATTTTGAAATAGAGGGGACGCAGGTCAGTTATTTTCAACTATCGGATAGACCTAAATTAAAGCCAAATAGTGGTAGGTAGTTGAGATAGTGGTTGGGTAGATAACTGATAATTGAGTGGGTATGGGCAACCTTATTTTGTGGGATAAATCAAGACCCTTCGATGCAACCAATCCTGGCCTCTGATTCAATATTGTAAAATCTATAAAAGGCAGAGGCTTTTCTTTTGTAAAGGGTTAGAGATTTTTGTTAGACTCTAGTTAGACTGTTAGAATATAGTTAGATTTCAGTTAGAATAGGTTAGATTTCAACTGGTTAAATTTTAGCAGTAGCATAGAGATGCTCCAGAAATTGTTGTAATGGCAGATGAAGCAAATATATGAACATTGAAATATGGTGTTTATTGTCTTTGTTTTCTTCTGTTTGCATGATTTCCTTCAACATTTTAGATAGATCTTTCTATTTTGGGTGTGCAGGTATTTGATGGATTCAGGCTCATACCATTCAGGATATACTGATTGTATGTTCTTGTGTATGGTTAGTCTGAGCCTTTAATTGTGTTTAGTTCAATTGCAGGTGTCCGTCTGAGCTGCGCCAGAATTGGGTGCTTAGCCATGCATTTGCAGTCTGAAAATCTTTCAAGTCCCTTTGAAGATTGTACTGTTCCTGCGACGTTGTGAGCCATTCTAGCCAAGCAGGGATTGGTTATGTTGAATCCGTCTACCCGCATACCAGCCTTATTGATTTTAGGTCTCTTATCCCTTCTCCTTTGCTTTTATTTCCTAGTTCGAGAATAAGATACTGACCAGCTTGTTGCAAAATGTAGTCCCCTTGTGCTCCCAGCAAAACACATCGATCATTGAGTTATCCCGTAGTCAAGAACTGACATTTGGAACCTTGAGGTTGTCCCCTTTGATCGATTAAAAGTAGCATTAGGGATTCCTTATACAAGAGAGGATAGGATACTCGGCGAGATCATTCTATTCTGCGTTGGCCAGATAGAGTTGCAGCGATGCGACTTTAGCCATGTCAACACAACCGAGCTTTGTATTTATCAAGTGTTCCATCATCTTTGTATTTTACTTTGTAGACCCATTTGCAATCAATGGGTTTCTTCCCAGGAGGAAATTCTAGCAGAACCCAAGTTTTATTCTTCAGAAGACGATGATGTTCAACTTCCATAGCCTTTTCCCATTCAAGTATTCCTTTTGCCTCTGAGTAAGTCTGGGGCTCATAAACACTGTAAATGTTTGCCATAAAGAAAAGTTGACTATGTTCTTCTTTATCTTGCCTCTAGAAGATCTACCCTCAACAAACTCATCATCTCACACATCATTGATAAGCTTTTCCCACCACTTAGGACAAAGAGCAGAAATATCTACTTCCAAATTAGGTGTATCAACATGACTTGGGCTGCCTGGTATAAAATCATCTGGATGCTAATCCATGTTATCCTGAGGAAACTCTGGTGATACAATATCATGCCTTGGTGAATCCACAACTTCAGGTTCAGAATCATCGAAATCCCTCCCTTCAAGTGAAGCTAATGGAAGCCTAACACCTATATATGTTTTCTGCAAAGGCTAATCTTCAGAACGTTGGATGGCAGAAGTGAGTTGAAAGGGGCACACTACCTTCATCGAAAACTACATCTCTACTGAATGTGAGATGGTCAGTGCTCACATCAATTAACCGATAGGCCTTATGATTGTCACTATAGCCTCTAAGCATCAACTTTTGACTCTTGGAATCCATCTTTGTTCTCTTTACATCAGGAATGCAAGTATACTCAATCGAACCAAAAACCTTGAGGTGGCTAATTTTTGGTTTCCTCCCTGACCAAGCTTCCTCGAGAGTCATCTTAACTACTAGTGTGGGAGACCAATTCAGCAAGTATACTACAATATAGATTGTTTCAGCCCAAAATTTCTTAGGCGCATTCTTGTTTTTAATCATACATCGATCCATCACTGTCATGGTTCGGTTCCTTTGTTCAACAACACCAATTTGCTAAAGGGTATAGGGTGTGGTAACTTGACGATTGATACTGTGTTTAGCACAAAAGTTTGTGAATTCAGTGGAACAATATTCACCCCCATTATCTGACCTAAGATTTATGATCAGATGTCCCAACTCTTTTCAACTAATGCTTGAAACTTTTGAAATTCATTAAACACATTTGATTTTGCTTTGAAAAAAAACACCCACATTTTTCTGCTAAAAAAATTGACAAACTAAAGAAAATACCTGGCACCACTGACCGATGTCGTATTCATTGGTTCACAAACATCTACATGAACTTATTCTAATACCTTGGACACTCTCCAAGCTTCTCAATCAAAGAATGGAGTTCAATGTTGCTTCCCTGCTTGGCAAGCTCTACATACACCATGTGTTTGTTGTTTAATCTCAAGTAAGCCTTCTACCAAATTATCCCAAGCCAACTGTGAGAGATATGATAGATTGACATGCCCATATCGTTGATGCCAAAGAGTTATGATGGAAGACCTCTTTGCAACCATTGCAATCTCTTAAGACTCGCCAGTATCAATCAACCTATGCAATCCATGATCTTCAAGGCCAATAGCAATTGTCTTCTTTGATTCCTTATCAATAATGTGGCACTTGTGTGCATTGAAGACAACATCCTACTTCAAACAATGTCGCATCATCTAACTAACAAAAAGTAGATTCAAATCCATGCCCAGAACATGGTATACATTGAGGAATACATGAGATTCCTCCCACCAAATGTAATCTGAACAGTGCCCTTGCTAATAACCATATACTCTTCACCTCCTCCAAAGATCATTGAATCAAAGCAAGCCATGTACTCCATAAACCAATCTCTTATGTTTGTGAAATGGCAGGAAGCTCCAAAATCAATGTACCAAGAAAATGATTTAACCTGGCCTACTAGTCTTTTGGCCATAAAAGCATAAAAATAGACTCCTACTCATTGTGTTATGCAACATGGGCCTTCTGATGAGACCCTCCCTAGTTGGATTTCTCATCTTCAAACCGTTTTCTACACTGCTTCTTCATGTGGCCAAAATTACCAGAATAGTGACATGTGATAACCTTCTTAGAGCTGCTCTTAGATTTGTTAGGTCCTTTTGGCTGAAAAGACTTGCCTTTGCCTTTTCCTTTGTCTTTGGCTTTGGAAGTGCATGCTTGTTCTGCAAGAGATGATTCACTGCCACTCCCAAACTGTTCTTTCCACCTTTCTTGCTACAGAAGCTTGTCACATAGTTCAGTAAATTTCAGGTCAACATTCATGGAAGTAATATTAAGCATTTCAATAAAATATTCATATGAGCATTTTAAACTTTTGAGAGTGATCAACACCATGTCTTCTTCCTCCATCTTGCGACAAATAGCTTCTAGTTGATCATGAATATCCTTGATCTTCGTAAGATGCTCCAGCAGAAACATCTTATCATCCATCATGATTGAAAACAACATATTATTCAGAAAGAATGCTCAACTCTTGTTTGAGTTTCATGGAGATCCTTTAGATGCATCCAAAGTTCTATAGTTTTATTTTGCTAGACAGTACTTGTGGAAGCATGTCGTCAATGGCTGAAAACTTGATGAGCATCACTGCTTCCTGATTGCACTCATTGAGCTTCTCCTCGTCTTTTCCTACTGCCGACAGGCGTGCAGTCTTACCTAGAACAATCTGGTCTAGACACAAATATTCAAAGATTGTGAGGATGAGCTTTTTCCACAGGTTGTAATTTGTGTCATTGAAGTGCTGATTATTTTCCAACATTATGTTGGTAAACGATGCCATCCCTCCCTCTTTTCAATGCACAAAAAACGAGGTAAAACAAACTACATCGACTAAATGTGATATTTTCGGTCAAAAAATCAGTCAACACCCTTATTGCATGAAGCTCGAGGCACATATCCCAAGACAAATTTCATGGCATAAAACTTGATTTTATCTTAAAAAATTAGTTAAAAACTTTGCTGAGAAGTTAAGAAATCCTAGCAAAAAACAAGAACTAGTTGTAAGCAATAAGACCGATGTGCCCAAAAAAACAAGGAAATTCTCTTCACAATTTCACAAAAAAACCCGTTGCAAGTTGTTAAACACCATTGTGCATGAAGGGAGAACCAGAGAAACGTGGCTCAAACAGGTTCTTACACGACACAAAGAAGAAAAAGACATCTCAGGCAAAGAACAACCCTCAATCGCACGGAAAAACAGAGATCGCAGCCAAAAAAACAAAACGTTATCCTAGAGAAGAAAAAGACAACATCGCAGGTGGAGAAGAACCCTCGGTCACATGGAAAAAAAAGAGATCGCGGGGAAAAAAAAAATGCTACCCTTCGTCCGTCATGAAAAAAAACTAACCTCATTGCAAACAAAGACGACCACAATTCAAAAAACCAGAGAACATGGCCGAAATTCTTCATGCACACCTAAAAAACCCTTCACACGTCCCTACAAAAAACTCAGATACAACCTGTTGTAAGGTATTCACGCATCGCCCCATCGCAAATGGGGAACCCCTATTGGAATCCAAGAACACTGAGAGGGGGGGGTGAATTAGTGTTCTACCAGTAATGTTAGTTTTGAACTTATTGCTTATTAACCGGTTAACAGTAAATAAAATTAGAGTACATACACCAAATAACACATAAAGAGGCAAAACCACAACACCAATATTTATACGTGGAAAACCCTGCAAAGGGAAAAACCACAATGGGGCTGATACCCACAATATTTATATACTTGATCAAGGTATACAAATATTACATGAAGGGGATTGTACATGCAATCAGGCCAACTGCCTAGAGCTCACTTCTCAACACAAAAGGAGAAGTCTCACTGACTTACAAAGCATTACAAAATAATTACAAGAAGAATGAACTTATAAGATGCATCTAACCATGCTAGATAAGTTGCGGTTCATGTTCTGATAACCTTCACTATGTACTGGTTTGTTGATGCCCTGTTTTGCTCTATTCTGCTACCGATTAGGCTGTGCACATGAAACAGCACACAAAAGCTTCCATTCGTTGACCAAAATGCATACCGATAATCTCTGAATAATTCGCAACCAAAATTCGCATCTCTAACATTTCTAGATCCATCACTAAAAGGATCTCCTTAAATATCCTTCTATCTTCCACCATGTCGGCTTCAATGAAAACTATAAACCTGTCGGCTGCCCGAACATAATGAATTTCAAACATAATCCCAATGATCATGTCGGCCTACACATGTTACCATAAATTCCATGAAAGAAATAATCAGGGCCATTAGATCTTCTAGTCGGGTTCTATCCATTGTCGGGTTCCAAATACACGTTACCGGGATCAGGACTTAGCCGATTGTGAAGCAAAGTGAATACCGGTTAAATATAATGAATGTCAATTAACCCAAACAAAGCAAAGTGATAAAACAATGAATCCAAATAGAGAATATATACACCTGAAGGTGAGTTCCCATGAGTTGCCATCAATGACAACCCAAAATGCCATTAACTCTTATTGAATAAGTGTCAATTGCCAACAACCCCCACTTTTTTCTTGCTTCTTAGGTTGTGTTTGTGTCCTTAGTTACTATTAGCCTTTGCATTTGAAGGCGAAAATAAGGTCAGGCGGCCAAGAGTCAAGTGAATAGCCCTGTGTGAGATGTGAAATTAGTGATAAGTTTATAAAGTTTGCATTCCATGTCAGATGATTAAGGGTCTAGTTAAGAAGTTCATTGAAATCTCTTACTTCATGAATTGCCTTATTGGAGTGAAATTTCTTACTTCATGACTTGAGCTTTTGGAGCGAAATTCCTACTTCAGCAGTCCAAGATTTGGAGTGAACTTCCTCAATGAGCACATGAGTAAACTTCACCTTCAAGCCTTCATGAGCGACGTTCATGGAATAGAGGAGGGGAGTATGGTGGATAGCATTTCACCTTGAATGGATTCAACTTGAAGATAAACTTCATGACTTAGCAATTCCAAGCGAACTTCATGTTGGGGTGTTTTAGAGTGAAATCATTACTTCAAGAGTTGCACTTCTCAAGCGAACTTCACAAATTGCCTTATGAGAGCGAATTTGAACTTCACAAGTTGATGGATAGCAATGAAATTCATGAATAGAAAGATTGGAGCAAATTACATCTTCAAGCCTTCGTAGGTAAAGATGAGAATAAAGGGATGAAGCAAATTAGAGAATATCAACTTCATGAATTCAACCTTTGGAGCAAAATCCTAACTTCATGACTCAAGCAAGTGGAGCGAAATCCTTACTTCGTGACTTGGCAAAGTGAAGCAAACTTCATGAATTAACACTTTGGAGCGAAATCACAACTTCATGAATTGCTAGGATGGAGCGAAATACAAACTTCATGACTTGACCAAGAGGAGCGAAGTTGATAACTTCATCAGTTTGAGTTTTGGAGCAAAGTTTGCTACTTCATGAGTTGCAAGAGAGGAGCAAAGTTGATAGCTTCATGAGTTTGATTTTATGAGCGAAGTTGATAACTTCATGAATTGGTGTTTTGGAGCGAAGTTTGAACTTCATGACTTGACTTTTAGGAGCGAACTTGAACTTCGGGAGTTGTCATCTAGGAGTGAACTTCATGACTTTACTTCTTGAAGCAAATTTCATCAATAAACAAGCACAAGCATGAGCGAAGTTGAGTAAGAGAATAAGGATGATCACCTTGAGTAGACACAATGCCAAATGAACTTCATGAGCTTCTGGTTTGAAGAGATTTTACTACTTCATGAGTTTAAGATTTGGAGCGAAGTTTGCTACTTCATGAGTTGCTGCTTTAGAGCGAACTTCATGAGTTCACCTCAAGGAGCGAAATTCCCTACTTCAGTAGTGGCAAGCCTAAAGCGAAATTTCTACTTCATGCTAAGACACATTGGAGCAAAATTCCTACTTCGGGAGTTGATCGTTAGGAGCGAAGTACATACTTCATGAATTGAGAGATTGGAGCGAAGTACATACTTCATGAATTGAGAAATTGGAGCGAAGTACATACTTCATGAGTTGAGAGATAGGAGCGAAGTTCATGCTTCGGGTTTGACTGTTTGGAGCGCATTTCATGAATAAGCAAGGTGATTGAAACAAGTTGCAAGTACACCATCTAGAGCAATCTTCATCTTCAAGTCTACACAAGCAAATCTCGACTTCATGAACTTCACAAGCTCAACATGCAAGAGTAAACTTCATGATTTGACCTACATGAGCAAACTTCACAATTTGAAGGGTATGAGCGAAGTTCAAGAAAATGAAGATTAAGGCGAGGGAAACTTAATGAACATCAAGGATGGAATAAACTTCAAGAGTTCCTCTTCACGAGCAAAACCCAACTTCAAGTGTCCCTTTATGAGGGCGAATTCTCTTTATATGCTCTTATTAAGCTTATATATCAAGTGTATTTGATGCTTGTTTTTTTTGCAGAAAATGAAGAAGGAAATAAGGGGATCGAACAAGAAGCATTCACTTGCGAGAAGATATGATCTACAACATCAACGACATGAAAGAAGTCACGAGAGAAGAAATTCCAAAGGAGAGATACAAAGATGACATCAAAAGTTCATTCTAAGGCATTCCAGAAGATAGTTTCAGAAGAGTTAATCAAATTTAGAAGATCAAGCCTTCAAAATGTGAGTTGAGGTGGAATCCTAATCATCGTCCCAATCACCACTCGCCAATTAGGGAAGGTCTACCTCTGCATGTCTTGATTCAACATACCTGACTCACCAGTGATGACACAAAACTCTGAGGCACCTACCCTTATCATCTATTGGTTATATTAAAATGTTGTAATTATTTCATTGGCCGAACTGAGCTTGTTGTAACAAACCCTAATTAGGGTTTTCATTGTAAAATCTCGGCCATTGATCTCAAATTGATCTGAGTCATTCATTGTAAATGAGCTCTCTATAAAAACTCAGACTCTTCATTTGTAAAGGTTAATAGTTGGTTAATAGTTAATAGCGAGTAGAATAGCTAATAGTCAATAGATAGTCTTAAGAGAGTAGAATAGAAGTTAGAGTAGAGTAGGAAGAGAAGACAAAAATTGTTGCCCAAGTTGTAAATGAACTCCATTTTCATTGAAGTTATGGTGAAGTGTGTTGTTTCATTACAATGTGCATGGTTTCTTGTTGGATCTTCATGTTAGATGATAAATAATTAGATTGAATGGCGGAATTTGTTGAATGTATTCAAGTGGAATCTGCCTAGTCCATACCACTAGCCTCTTACTGATTGCAAGTGTGCCTTGTGTGGTCAACTGAAATGATATGAGTTTAACTTCGAATCATTCTACATTCATTGCTTATGCATTAAATTGAATGGTAATCGATGTTTGATGGTATTGATTTGAATATCTTTGAAATATCCTTAGAAGATTGCATTGAGCTTGTGTCAAATTGTTCAACTTGATGGTGAGACCTCGCTCCATAGGATTCCACCTAGTCATTCATCTATCTTCTCACATTCTAAAGCCTAGAATAGACTCTCTCAAACCCTTCCTCTTTTGTTCTTTTTTATATTCCAATTGAGTAGATAGGACCTAAGTTCCAGCAAATCAAGCATTCAGGCATTCGAATGTAAGTCCCCTTGTGATTCCAACATAATCACATCAAACCAATGAGCTTATCCACACGTAGTGACCCTACATTCATGAACCTTGGAGTCTTCTCAAGTGATCCTTAAGCTAATCTTCAGCATTTGAGAGATTTTGTTCAAGAGAGGATAAGATACTTATGGTATTTTATTCTGTGTCCGCATGTGCCTAAAAAACACATCAACACAACCCATGTCCCTTTTTCTCAAACTCTCGCAAGCAAAAACACACATGACCCAGAAACCTTCTTCATGATTTTCCCTCAAAAAATTATTCACGATTCTATTCTATAAAAAAATCCATGCGATTTTTGTTTTAAAAAAAATCGCAAAAACTTCTAAACAATTTTTAGAAAAACTGTTAGGATTAACTATAATTATTTTTGTCCAAGGGGTTGAGCTTAACTGGTTAAAACACTGGGTTCTCACTGTGGAGACCCAAGTTCAATTCCCAATAGGGACATCTGAAGTGGAATTCTAAGTTGTGACTCTTGGCCTTCCATGGGATGGGAAAGGTCTTGGGGTCAATCTAATCAAACAGAATAATAATAATAATTCAAAGATATGTAATGGGGATGGGGCCCCCTACTGTGTCCCCACTGGTTCATAGCTCCAATCAAAAGCTATTCAGGCTTCGGCCAATTACCAATAAAAAAAAAACTATAATTATTTTTTATTTTTTAAATTCGCCAAAAATAAAATGGGCTTTGATACCATGACATGGTGAATGCATATTAAATTAATGAAGAGGAACAAATACATATAGGCGATTACAAGACGATGTTTCTAAACGAAACAATCGTAAACAAAATGCAGAAATAGAAACTAACTAAACTAACTAAAGACTAACTAATGACCATTAATAACATAATAAGTACTTTAATATGGTGATCCCGAATGAGTTGTTGGGCTAGTTAAAGTTCCACAATAGACCGTATGGAGGTCTTAACATGCTACCAATTGAGGTCTGACAACGCGCTTACCTCCTCTATTTTTATGAAATTAGAGAGGGGTTTCCAAAGAGATCTAACCATACAAATATCTTGCATGGAATAGATTTAGATAGTTGCAATAGTGTGGTTTGACCATGGCACATCATGGTGAGGATAAAATTTCTTCATGTAATTATTTATAGTTTTGAAATAATTGACTCATTTCATGTGTAGTGGTTTAAAAGATTTGTCTTTATGATCATGAAGGATTCTTTTTATAAATAATGAAATATTTGTGAAGGTAAAAGAATACTTCATTCAGGTTTTGGGAGAGTTTGAATTCACTTATATTTGATACAATTTAGAAGAAAAACAAAAATTAGGAGGATAGTCTAAAATTGTGAAACCTCTGTCAATTGATGAACAGGTTACAATAGCAAATAAATTTGTCTTGAAACTAATACAAAAGAATAATACATACCGAAGGAACAAAGACAACTAACAAAAACATACCTACATAATAAAATAAAGATCCAAAACCAGTCTCTTTCACCAATATAACCCTTAGAAATACAACAGGGAATACAAGAGAAAATAGAGACTAAAATGCAGAACAAGATTTTATACTAAGGAATTCGTTGCCAAAACTGATGACATAAAATCTTCATTAACATGGAATATATAAGATTTTATAAGGATGAGGATTTATTGTAGCTATGGAAGGTCAAGTAAATAAAACTAGGCATGCATAATTCAGAATGTTGCACTATATGCTTGTGATTTATTTAAGGCAGTCGCTGACTATTTTAATGCAGAAGGTGATTTTGATTGTGTCTGTATCTCTAGTCCTCTGAAGTGGTGATATACCTGCTATCTTCTTGTTTCTCTGCATCTTATCTTGTAGATTCTAAATATCAGAATAGCATCCTTGATTATGTACATTAAACAAGATCAATAGATTCATCTAAAGTCACTTTCCAGAATAGTTAGAATTTAGGTATAACCCATTTTAAAAAAGTTTAATGAGCTAAATGTCCCAAAAACATCTTCATCATTCATTAGATCATAAAAATCATAGTTTCATATAAGATTCATCCACATTTAAGGACCAAAGCTAAAACCGAATCAGAATAGCAAATACAATGTTTACATCATTTCTTTAACTAATAATAGACAAAAATGAAACGGATCTATACCCACTAAGACAAGAACAAAAATCACAAATCAAAGAAAAATTAACCAATTTTTACCCAATGTAATTCATATATTCTATCTTAAAAATAAAACTAATAAATGACATTAAATTGCATATTCATATGTATAATTGATTAAAACTTCACATTCAATTTTAAGTGCAACTTACCTCACAAAAATGTAGATCTTAAGCCAAGCAATAGGTGAGCCTCTCTCAATCTTCTGGTGACCATTTCAATAAAGGTGACCATTATTTCCATCCCTTGCCATCTTGTTGTTCCTTTGCCTCCTGTTTTGTACATAGAATAGGATTAATTGACCTGATAAAATCATTTTCCAAAACAAGTGAAATTTGGGTATTTGGGTATATAACCCATCTTAACAAAGTTTCATGATTTGGATTCACAAAATCATATTCATCATAACTTATTAGATCACATAAACAATAGCTTCATACATAAATATTCATGTCAAGATAAAATACATTCATTCAAATTTCATATGACACAAAATAAATCAAAATCATTATAAGCATTAAATCTTTATACCATTTCTTTAAATAAATATAAAATAGACCTAAGTGCAACTTTTAAAAGAACAAATATAAAATAGACCTATTCTCACTTTTTGATTGGAATCAAAAGTACAAACCCAACTTTTGAAAGGACAAATGAAAGGAAAAAAGAATTTACCCTAAACATAGAACAAAATATCAACCAATACTTACGCATTTTATAATTGATGTAATCTATTTTGAAAATATAAGATAATGAGAGATGCCAATCAGCTTGAGCTTAAATAATAGGTGTTTCACAACTAAAAACTAAATTCAAATCACTAAAATACATGATAAACAAGTAATATTTCAGATTCAATTGATCCTATTTTATATAATTTCTTTAAATAAATATAAAATAGACCTATTCTCACTTATTGACTGGAAACAAAAGTGCAAACCCAACTTTTGAAAGGACAAATGAAAAGAAAAAAGAATTTACCCTAATCTACACATGGAACAGAATGTCAACCAATATTTACGCATTATAATTGATGTACTCTATCTTGAAAATATAAGATGATGAGAGATGCCAATTAGCTTGAGCTTAACTAATAATTGGTGTTCACAACTAATAACTAAATTCAAATCACTAAAATACATGATAAATAAGTCCAATGAAATAATATTTCACATTCTGTTTATGTAGGTCTTTGGCCAAGCCTAAGGTGAACCTCTGCTGGTCTTCAAGACTGCCATAAGCAACCATTCCATATAATATATCTAAAATTATTAGTAAATTTAAATTATGTCTTGAGCCAGGCTATGGTGACTAGTGTGGTGGTAATTTCTCTGTTAGTTGTAGTTCCTAGGTGGTGGCGAAGATGGTGTATGATTGGAAGAGAGATCTTAGGGACCCCTTCTTGCATGGCTCCATATCCAATAGGTGCCTCAAGGCTACTATCCAATAGGCGCCTCAAGGCTACTTTTGACTGCACTTATCCAAGATTCTTGGATATGTCAAAGCTTGTTTTGAGTGTAGGTGTATAAGACTTTAAGAAATTAATCAATAAGGATCGCATTCGAGCCAATTTTTGTGCTTTTGAATTTTTTATATTGTTTTGAAGGAGTGTATTTGCAGATTGTTGCTGCTGGATGAATCTTTGGTGCTCCTAGAATCATCTGTCCTTCCTCACCTGTCTTTGCCACTTTCAGATATTGCTTCTCGTGAGGACTTAATGATCTTGAATAAAGAGCTTGTAGTTGTTGAACTTGTAGGTCAACCATCACCACGAGATCCTAAAAGTTGTTTTGATTACACACTACCTCTTCTAGGTGAGGTTTGGTGCTTCAGGTCACAAAAAGATTCGAATTAGTGCATGAGGTGACCTTTCTACAGTTGATGGGTGATGAAAGTGGTAAGGCATGGGTTTCTTTTGCAGCTTGTTTATGGGAGGCCCTTAGCTGGTGGATAGGACGTTTGAAAAATGGTGTGTTGTGTCTTCTTGATTTTTTATTTCTAGTTCATGGTATTGTTTGTCTTTTGACCAGTTGAAGACGTGGTTTTTGGCTGTATTATTTGGTCGGATTATTATTAGTGGTTTTTGTTCACCATTTACTGATTTTCTGAACTGCCAGAAGACCATTATTTCACCCCAATTTCATGTGCAATTTTGCTGAAAAACATAGTTCTGAAGTCAAATCTATCCCATGGTCTCCTGAATTACTAGAAAACCATTTCATTTGAAGTTAAAGCTGCCAGGAAATTTAAAATATGCTCACCTAATATGGAGAAAAATAATATTTACAAAATAAATATCATTATTATAATTAAACTGAATAGAAAAGAAAATTTTGATTACATTATAAATATGATGGATTGTCATGTTGACTTGAGAATATTTTTCTTACCGCTCCACCATAAATCTAAACTATGTTGAAACACCTACAAGAGAATAATATAAAATCTTGAGAATAAAAGAAGCTAACAAATATTACCCACAAACTGAAGAATCAAGGATCCAAAACAGGGCTCCTCTACCAACTGATATAACCCTGAAGGACAAACAACAGAGAGTTCAGAAGGAAATATACTACCAAGATGCAGAAATTTTTTGATAAGGAATTAGCTGCCAAAACTGACAGCACATATTCTTCATTCATTATCATAGGATAAACAAATTTACCACCCAAAGCAATTCATGTATTCTATCTTGAAAATAAAACTAATGAAAGATTTCAATTAGCATAATCCCAGATAGTAAGTAATGGGTATTTCACAGCTAAAAAGCAATTTCAAAATATTAAATTAGGAAGTAATATTTCGTACTCAATTTTAAATGAAACTAACCTCAAAAAATGAGGTTCTAAGCTGTAATGTCCCCACTTAGAAATAGAACTTAATAATAAACCCTGAAGGACAAACAACAAAGAGTTCAGAAGGCTAAGATGCAGAAATTTTTTGATAAGGAATTAGCTGCCAAAACTGAAAGCATACATTATTCATTCATTATCATAGGATAAACAAATTTACGAGGATGTGAATTTGTTGTAGCTAGCTAAGGCCAAGCAAATGCAAACTAGCCATGTGAAATTCAGCCTGTTGCACCATATACTTTAAGTTAAATAGAGTGGTCAATAAAGAAGGTGAATGTGATTATCTCCGCATCTTCCAACTCCAAACTGGTGATATAACAGCTATCTTGTTGTTCATATGCTTTGTGCTCCTACAAATCCCAAGTTCAGCCCTATTCTGTACATAGAAGAGGATTACTTGATCCGTCTAAACGCAGTTACTAGAATAGGTGGAATTTGGGTATGACTCGACCCAAGAAAGTTTGATGAATACAATGTCACAAAACCATACCCCTGGTCATTTAATAGATGAAATAAATCACAATTCCATATAGATATATTCATACTAAAACAATCTAAATAGTGCAAATTTTATTTGACAAAAATTAAACAGAATCGACATAACAAATATAATAGCCATATCATTTCTTTAATAAAATATTAAAAAATAGAAAAATATAAATTGAATCTGTAGTATGTACCCACTTATAGATTGGTATAGAAAGCACAAACCCAACTGGTAAATTTAAAAGAAAGGTTTAAAGCAAGAAAAACAGAGGATGCCCTCTTCTTTTGATAGAAAGGAAAAGAATGGCTACCAACCAATGCAATTCATGTATTCTATCTTGAAAATAAAATTAATGAAAGATTTCAATTAGCATAACCTCAGACAGTAAGTAATGGGGATTTTCACAGCTAAAAATCAATTTCAAATTATTAAAATATGAAGTAATATTTCATGCTCAATTTTAAGCGAAACTCACCTCAAAAATGCAGGTCTTACGCCAAGCCTAAGGTAAGCCTGTCCTGTAATTCTCCATAGATTACTCATTTCATTAAAACATAAAACTATTAGTATATTCAAATTGAATTACAATGAATTGGAGAGAATCAATTATGCTAAAAGAACTGATGAATTGACATCTCTGAAAAAGATTTCCTTTCCTAAACAGTTATATACAGGGTGTCTCAATATATAGGATCCAAATCCTTAAAGAGAAAATGCAGTGAAGAGGGAGTAGCTGTTTATGTTTTTGGCGGGAAAATGCTTTTTTTCTTAAAACTTCCAGATAAAATATAAACATGGATGTGAACCCCATAGAGCCTTTTAGTTATTAAAAAACATTGGAAAAATAAATTTACATGGATGTGGAATTTTAATCTTGAGAAAATAGAAACTAGTCAAACAAAATTTAAGATGTTGCACTCTACATTTTGAATTAAGAAAGATAGTTTGCTAACCATTTCAATGGAGAAGATGACTTCACGATTGTGTTTGCATCTCTTACTTCTGAAGTGGTGGTATTATATATCTAGTATTTTATTGTTCCTCTACTGCTGCACTTATAAATCTTTGGTATCAAAAAGGCAGCCTTGATTCAATCCTATAATAGATATTATAAAATAGTATTTATTTATTTTTGATCCGTGAATGCTTTTGACTGGAGCTATGAACCAGTGAGGCCACATTGTTGATGGACTCCTTAGGTGCTGGGAGTAACCCTAGGGCTATTGTAGGGACTCCTTCCTTCTCCTCAATTTCCTCTTGATCTCCTCCTTCCTCCTTATTTCTCCTATCCTTCTTATCTCTCCAACTCCTACCATCCTTATCACTCCAACCTACTTATCTATCCTATTCTCCTTATCACTCCAACCTCCTTATATCTCCTCTCATTATCTCCCTTCCTCTGGCTCTTCTCTCCTCCAGCAACCTTCCTCCTTCCTTCTCCTCCAATGCTTTCCTACTTTCAATCTTCTCTCTACCATCTGATGCAGCTGTCTCTTCCTCGTTGACGTCATCCTCCTTTACACCGTGCATTGACAGCTCCTTCCCCAATGCATATCACCGTCGTCCGTGCACATCTGCAGGTATTGTTTGCTAAGGATTGTGTGAAAACATCCCTCTTCGATGTGCCAAACACCTACATGAGATTTGAATCTTGAAGTCATATCAACATGGCTAGCAACATTATTGTTGGACTGCAGGGTCAACCCCATATAATAGTATTTATTATTATCTATTAAAATTGATTTAATAATCTTCCACTTCCATTGGGGACGGGGAGATGAGGGGACGAGGGGCTGGGATTTAGGGATGGGGGGACAAAGGTCCTAAGTTTCGGGACGGGTTTTGGGGACCGGGGGATGTGGGCCTAAGAGGAGGTACGGGAGACGCGTCCCTATGGAACACTGACTTAATCAACCTTTAATATAGAAACATTTATATCAGAACAAAATAGATTCACCTAGATTACATGTACCAAACTTAAATTAGACTCAACATAACAAATATAATGCTTGTATCAGTTCTTTAATAGAGAAATATGAGATAGATATATAGTCACTTATTCTATGGAAGAAAAATTAGCGAACATTCATCCAATATAATTCATGTCTTCTATCTTGAAAATAAAATTAATGAAGGATGTCAACTAACCAAAGCTCAAGCAATAAATTAGTGGGGATTTTACAACTAAAAATAAGATTCAAATCACTAAGATACATGATAACAGGTACAATTAAGTAATACTCCTTTCCAATTTCAAGTGCAACTCTTTTCAAATAGTTCTTACGTCAGACCTAAGGTAAACCTCTCTTGGTCTTCTAGGCTGCCCGAAATAATTATTTCACCTAAATTTTATAGACAACTTCTTTGAAAAATGTAATTCTTAAGTAAAACCTAAGATCAGCCTCTCTTGTTCTCTTGAGCTGCAAGAAAACCATTATATCTAAAGTTAAAGCTGCTAGTAAATTTAAAATATACTTATCTAATATAAAAAATATTCATATTTAAAAAAAAAATTACATCATTGGTATAATTAAAACTAATTGAGAAGGAAAATATAAATTAAATTTACAAAAAATGATGGATTGTCATGTTGACCTAAGAATATTTTATTTACTGTTCCAAGATGAATCTAAGCTATGTTGATACTCCTACAAGGGAATAATATAAATACTTAAGAATAAAGGCAGCTAGCAAATGTTACCCACAATTTGAAGAATTAGGTATCCAAAACCAGGCTCTTCTATCAACTGATATAACCCTGAAGGACAAACAACAGAGAGTTCAGAAGGAAGTATGTTACCAAAGTGCAGAAATTTTTTTATAAGGAATTAGTTGCAAAAACTGACGGCATACACTCTTCATTCATTATAATAGGATAAACAAAACTGACTGCATACACTCTTCATTCATTATAATAGGATAAACAAATTTACAAGGATGAGGATTTGTTGTAGCTAGATGAGGCCAAAGGCCAATCCAATCCAAACTGGGCATGTAAATTTCAGGCTGTTGCATCATATACTTTGAATTCAATAAAGTAGTTTGTTCATCATTTCAATGAAGAAGGTGAATGTGATTACCTCCTCATCTTCTACCTTCAAAGCGGTGATATACATGCTATCTTATTGTTCATATGCCTTATGTTCCTGGAAATCCCAAATATCAGAATGGCAACCCTATTCTATACAAAGCAGAGGATTACTTGAGCCATCTAAACTCAGTTTCTAGAAAAGCTGAACTTGAGTATAACCCATCCCAACAAAGTCTGCTGAATTAAATGTCACAAAACCATACACATCGTTATCAATTAGATCAAATAAATCACAATTTGAAACAGAGACATTCAAGGCAAAACAAATTACATTCATCCAAATTTCTCTTTTTTTAAATCAAACAGAATTAACATAGCAGATAACATATAAAAGCCATATCATTTCTTTAATAAAAAAAAGAGAACTATAAAGTGGACCTGTACCCACTTATTGATTGGAATAGAAAGCTCAATGCCAACTGCAAAATTAAAAAGAAAGGTTTAAGAAAACAAAAACAGACGATGCCCTCTTCTTCTGATAGAAACAAGAAGTAACCAACATTTACAACCCAATGAAATTCATGTATTCTATCTTGAATATAAAATTAGCATAATCTCAGACAATAAGTCATGGGGATTTCACAGCTAAAAATAAATTTCAAGAAGTAATATTTCATACTCAATTTTAAGTGAAACTTGCTTCAAAATTGCAGGTCCTAAGCCAAGCCTGAGGTAAGGCTCTCCTGGTATTCTCTATCGATTACTCATTGCATTTAAAAGTATAACTAGTGAGATATTTAATATAAATCAAAATAAATTGGGTAGGACAAATTACACTTACAGAACTGATGAATTGGCATCTCCTCTGAAGAACATTTCCTTTCCTGCTCTAAAGTAATATAGAGTGTGTCTCAATATATAGGATACAATTATTTAAAGAGCAAAGGCCGTGAACAGGGAGTAACCGTTAATGTTTTATTGGTGGGAAAATGTTTTTTCCTAGATCTTTCAAATAAAAGATAAGCATGGATGTGGACCCCATGGAGCCCTCTAAATTGTTAAAATATATAGGAAAAAAAGATTTATATGGATGTGGAATTGTAATCTTGATAAAATTGAAGTTAGGCATACAGAAGTCAGGATGTGGCATTCTACACTTCGAATTAAGAAAAATAGTTTGCTAACCATTTCAATGGAGAAGATAACTTCACGATTGTGTTTGCATCTCCTACTTTAGAAGTGGTGATATATCCATTATTATATCGTTCCTCTGCATTCCGCTCCTATAAATCTTTAGCATCAAAAAGCAGTCTTTATTTGGTCCTACAACAGAATTAGTTGACCCATAATTTAGGTATATCCTGTCTCAAAAAAAAATAGATGTCACAAAATTGTTTTTATTATTATCTATTAAATTAATCAAATCAACTTTACTTATATAAATATTCATATCAGAACAAAATAGATTCATCCAAATTACATGTACCAGAATTAAATTAGAATCAACATAACAAATATAATGTTTATATCATTGCTTTTATAGAGAAATATAAGATGGATCTGTAGCCACTTATTTGATGGAAGAAAAATTCCAATATAATTCATATCTTCTATCTAGAAAATACAATTATTAAAGAATGTCAATTAGCCTCTGCTCAAGCAATAAATTAGTCAAAATCTGGCAACTAAAAATAAGATTCAAATCATTAACATACATGTTAATACATACAATAAGTAATATTCCATTCGAATTTCAAATGCAACTTTTCCCAAAAATGTAGTTCTTAAGCCAGACCTAAGGTAAGAGATGTCAATCCATTGTTTCACCCCAATTTCATGTGCAACTTTTCTGGAAAATCTATTTCTTAAATCAAACCTAAGATAAGCCACTCTTGATCTTTTAAGCTGGCTGAAAACAATTTCATCTGCTAGTAAATTTAAAATAGGTTTATCTAATATAAAAATATTCATATTTTACCAAATAATTACATCATTAGCATAATTAAGTTAATTGAGAAAGAACATTTATAGAAACGATAGATTGTCATGTTGACTTGAGAATATTTTATTTACTGTTCCATGATAAACTAAACTATGCTGAAACTCCTACAATAGAATAATATAAATACTTAAGAATAAAAGGCAACTAGCAAATAATACCCACAAATAGAAGAATTAGGGATCCAAATCCAGGCTTCTCTATCAACTGATATAACCCTGAAGGACACACAACAGAGAGTTCGGAAGAAAGTATACTACCAAGATGCAGAAACTTTTTGATAAAGAAATTAGCTGCCAAAACTGACGGAATACATTCTTCCTTCATTATGATAGGATAAACAAATTTACGAGGATGTGGATTTGTTATACCTAGGTAAGGCCAAGCAAATACAAACTCGCCATGCAAGTTCAGGCTGTTGCCCCATATTCTTTGAGTTAAATAGAGTAGTCAATAAAGAAGGTGACTGTGTTGACCTACGCATCTTCTACCTCCAAAGTGGTGATATACCTGCTATCTTGTTTTCATATGCCTTGTGCACCTGCAAATCCCAAGTATCAGAAGGGCAGCCCTATTCTGTACATAGAAGAGAATTATTTAATCTGTCTAAACTCAATTTCTAGAATAGGTGGGTGGAATTTGGGTATGACTCATCCCAACAAAGTTTGATGAATTAGATGTCACAAAACCATATCCCTCATCATCTATTAGATCAAATAACTCATAATTCCATATAGATATATTCATAGTAAAACAAACTAAATTCATCCAAATTTCATTTGATAAAAGTTAAACAGAATTAACATAACAAATATAATAGCCATATCATTTCTTTAATAAAAAATAGAGAACTATCAATTGAATCTGTACCCACTTATTGATTGGCGTACAAAGCACAAACCCAACTGGGAAATTTAAAAAAAAGGTTTAAAGCATGAGAAACAGAGGATGCCCTCTTCTTTTGATAGAAAAAAAACAAACCAACACTTTCCAGCAAATGCAATTCATGTATTCTACCTTGAAAATAAAACTAATGAAAGATTTCAATTCATGCATAGTTTAATAATTAATATTTTATACTCAATTCTAAGTGAAACTTACCTCAAAAATGCAAGTCTTAAGCCAAGCCTGAGATAAGCCTCTCCTGATCTTCTCCGTAGATGACTCATTTCATTAAAACTTAAAACTATTAGGATATTCAAATTGAATTAAAATCAGTGTTCCACGGGGACGCGTCCCCCCCCTTTTTGGCCGCGTCTCGGAGACGAGGACGTCTCCAGGACGGGGGGACGGGGACGCGACGTCCCCCGCCGTCCCGCCACCGCCACCGCCACCCAAGCACCGCCAGAGACGGGGAGACGTCTCCGTGTCTCCTTGGGAGACGTCTCCACATCTCCCGTCACCCCCACGTATATGTAATATTTAAAATTAAAATTTTAAAAATTGACTTTTTAGGGGGTTAAGGGGTAACCCTAATTGGACGTGGGCCAATAGAAAAATAACACTTGACACCTTTATAAAATAATAAAAGTATTTTTGCCCCTTGACCTCAACTTGGGGGCGCTGCCCCCAAACCCCCGTCGAAAAATATAGAGGGAAACCGTGCTGATGGAAGTAGGGAAAATTTAACCTCCAAGTCTGATTAGGCTCCATATAACAACATAATTAGCATTGGAGAAAACTGGGTATTTACATTTAGTATTTCAAATTTCCTATAATTTCATTTGAAATGTAATTCTTATACTGTTATACTGTCATACATCTTTTCAAAACTAGTTTTTCAAGTACTATATGTATATGTATAACTATATCAGCACCACCACCACCCACCATCCCCAAACTTAGGCCCTTGGTCCCCCCGTCCCGGAAACCCGTCCCCAACGCCGGTGGAACACTGATTAAAATTAATTGGAAAGGAGAAATTACGCTTACAGAACTGATGATTTGACATCTCTGAAGAAGATTTCCTTTCATGCATAACAGTAATATACAGTGTCTCAATATCTTAAAGAGCAAAAGGAGTGAGGAGGGAGTAGCCGTTTGTGTTTTTCGGCGGTAAAATGTTTTTTTCTTATATTTTTACAAAAGTAAACATGGATGTGAACCCCATAGAGCCCTCTAAATTATTAAAAAACACTTCAAAAAAAAATTTACATGGATGTGGAATTGTAATTTTGACAAAACACAAACTAGGCGTACAAAATTCAGGATGTTGCACTCTACAGTTTGAATTGATAAAGATAGTTTTCTAACCATTTCAATGGAGAAGATGACTTCAGGGTTGTGTTTGCATCTTTTACTTCTGAAGTGGTGATATTGTTCATTTGCCTTCCACAACTACAAATCTTGGGTATCAAAAAAGCTGCCTTGTTTCAATCCTATAACAAAATTAGTTAACCCGTAGTTTGGCTATAACCTGTCCTTTTTAGATGTCATAAAATAGTATTTATCGTTCTGTTAAATTGATTTAATCAGCCTTTTATATAGAAATATTTATATCAGAAAAAAATATTTCCCCAAAGCACATGTACCAAAATTAAATTAGAACCAACATAGCAAATATATTGTTTGTAACAGTTCTTTAATACAGAAATATAAGAAGGATCTATAGCCAGATATTTGATGGAAGAAAATTAATGATAATAATAGGTACAATTAAGTAATACACCATTCCAATTTCAAGTGCAACTTTTTTCAAAATGTAGTTCCTAAATCAAACCTAAGGTAGATCTCTCTTGGTCCTCTAGGCTACAAGAAACCATTGTTTCACCTCAATTTTATGGACGGCTTTTTTGAAAAATATAATTCTTAGTCAAACCTAAGGTAAGCCTCTCTTGGTCTTTTGAGCTGCCAGAAAACCACTCTATCTAAAAGTAAATCTGCTCGTAAATTTAAAATACGATTATCTAATATAAAAAATATTCATATTTACAAAATAATTACATCATTGGTATAATCTAAACCGATTGAGAAGGAAAATTTTAGTTACATTTATAAAACATAAAACATTTTATTTACTGTTCCAAGATGAATCTAAGCTATGTTGATACTCCCACAAGAAAATAATATAATTACAAAAGAATAAAGGCCACTAGAAAATACTACCCACGAATTGAAGAATTAGGAATCCAAAACCAGGCTACTCTATCAACTGATACAAACCTGAAGGACAAAAAACAGAGAGTTCAGAAGGAAGTATACTACCAAAATGCAGAAAAATTTTGGTAAGGAATTAGCTGAACAAATTTATGAGGATGGGGATTTGTTGTAGCTAGGTAAGGCCAAGCCAATACAAACTGGGCATGCAATTTCAGGCTGTTGCACCATATACTTTAAGCTAAATAGAATAGTTTGTTGATCATTTCAATGAAGAAGGTGAATTTGATTACCTCCTCATCTTCTACCTTCAAAGTGGTTATATACCTTCTATCTTGTTGTTCATGCCTTGTATTCCTGCAAATCCCAAGTATCATAAGGGCAGCCCTATTCTGTACATAGCAGAGGATTGCTTGATCCATCTGAACTCAGTTTCTAGAATAGTTAGAATTTGGGTATAACTCATCCAAACAAAGTTTGATGATCAAAATGTCACAAAACCATACACATCTTTATCTATTAGATCAAATAAATCACAATTTCAAATAGAGATATTCACAGCAAAACAAATCAGATTCATCCAAATTTCATTTTTTCAAAAATCAGACAAAATTAACATAGCAGATAAGATATAATAGCCATATCAATAATTTAATAAAAAATAGAGAAAAATAAATTGGATCTGTCCCCACTTATTGATTGGAATAGAAAGCTCAAAACCAACTGCAAAATTTAAAAGAAAGTTTAAGAAAAGAAAAACAGAAAATGCCCTCTTCTTCAAAAAGGAAAAGCAACCAACATTTTACCAGCCAATGCAATTCATGCATTCTATCTTGAATATAAAACTAATGAAATATTTCAATTAGCATAATCTCAGACAGTAAGTAGTGGGGATTTCACAGCTAAAAGTCAATTTCAAATTATTAAAATAATTAGTAATATTTCATACTCAATTTTAAGTGAAACTCACCTCAAAAATACAGGTCCTAAGCCAAGCCTAAGGTAAGCCTCTCATGATATTCTCCATAGATTACTCATTACATTTGAAAGTTGGGATATTCAAAATGAATTAAAATGAACTGGGTAGGACAAATTACACTTACATAACTGATGAATTGGCATCTTCTCTGAAGAAGATTTCCTTTCCTGCTGATTTATCCATAAACATTGAGAAAATAAATTTACATGGATGTGGGATTGTAATCTTGACAAACTACAAACTAGGCATAAAAAATTCAAGATGTTGCACTATATATTTTGAATTAAGAAAGATAGTTTGCTAACCATTTTAATGGAAAAGACGACTTTACATTTTTGTTTGCAACTCTTACTTCTGAAGTGGTGATATTATATATCTAGTACTTTATTGTTCCTCTGCTTGCTGCGCCTATAAATCTTTGGTATCAAAAAGGCAGCCTTGACACAATCTCATAACAAAATTAGTTGACACGTAATTTGGGTATAACCTGTCCTTTTTAGATATCATAAAATAGAATTTATTATTATCTATTAAATTGATTTAATCAACCTTTTCTATAGAAACATTTATATCAGAACAAAATAGATTCACCCAAATTACATATACCAAAACTTAATTAGACTCAACATAACAGATATAATGTTTGTATCAGTTCTTTAATAGAGAAATATAAGAGAGACCTATAGTCACTTATTTGATGGAAGAAAAATTATGGAACATTCACCCAATATAATTCATGTCTTCTATCTTGAAAATACAATTAATGAAGGATGTCAACTATCCAAAGCTCAAGCAATAAATTAGTGGCGATTTACAACTAAGAATAAGATTCAAATCACTAAGATACATGATAATACGTACAATTAAGTAATACTCCATTCCAATTTCAAGTGCAACTCTTTTCAAAATGTAGTTCTTAAGTCAGACCTATGGTAAACCTCTCTTGGTCTTCTAGGATGCCAGAAACCATCGTTTCACCTCAATTTTATAGACAACTTCTTTGAAAAATGTAATTCTTAAGTAAAACCTAAGATAAGCCTGTCTTGGTCTTTTGACCTGCAACAAAACCATTTTATCTAAATTTAATGCTGCTAGTAAATTTAAAATGCGTTTATCTAATATAAAAAATATTCATATTTACAAAATAATTACATCATTGGTATAATTAAAACTATTTGAGAAGGAAAATATTAATTACATTTATAAAAATGATGGATTGTCATGTTGACTTGAGAACATTTTATTTACAGTTCCAAGATAAATCTAAGCTATGTTGATACTCCCACAAGAGAATAATATAAATACTTAAGAATAAAGGCAGCTAGCAAATATTACCCACAAATTGAAGAATTAGGAATCCAAAACCGGGCTCCTCTATCAACTGAACAGAGAATTCAGAAGGATGTATACTACCAAATGCAGAAAAAAATTTATAAGGAATTAGCTGCCAAAACTGACGGCATACATTCTTCATTCATTATCATAGGATGGCATATATTCTTCATTCATTATCATGGGATAAACAACTTTACGAGGATGAGAATTTTCTTGTAGCTAGGTAAGGCCAAGCCAATGCAAACTAAGCATGCAAATTTCAGGCTGTTGCACCATATAGTTTGAGTTAAATAGAGTAGTTTGTTGATCATTTCAATGAAGAAGGTGAATGTGATTACCTCCTCATCTTCTACCTTCAAAGTGATGATATTCATTCTATCTTGTTGTTCATATGCCTTGTGTTCCTCCAAATCCCAAATATCAGAAGGGCAGCCCTATTCTATACATAGCAGAGGATAACTTGTGCCATCTAAACTCAGTTTCTAGAATAGTTGAATTTAGGTATAACCCATCCCAACAAAGTTTGATGAATTAAATGTCACAAATCGTTATCTATTAGATCAAATAAATCACAATTTCAAAGAGAAATATTCATGGCAAAACAGACAGAGAAACATTCAACCTTACATATAGAAATATTTATATCAGAACAAAATAGATTCATCCAAATTACATGTACCAAAATTAAAATAGGATCAAAATAACAAATATAATGTTTATATCATTTCTCTTATAGAGAAATATAAGATGGATGTATAGCCACTTATTTGATGGAAGAAAAATTAACGACCATTTACCCAATATAATTCAATATCTTCTATCTAAAAAATACAATTAATGAAGGATGTCAATTAGCCTCAGCTAAAGCAATAAATTAGTCAAAATCATCCAACTAAAAATAAGGTTTAAACCATTAACATACATGGTAATACTTACAATTCCAATTTCAAGTGCAACTTTTTCCAAAAATGTAGTTCTTAAGGCAGACCTAAGTTAAACCTCTCTTGGTCTTCTAGACAAAAAACCATTATTTCACTCCAATTTCACTGTCCAATTTTTTTGGAAAATGTAATTCTTAAATCAAACCTAAGATGAGGCTCTCTTAATCTTTTAAGCTGCCAGAAAACCATTTCATCTGATCGTAAATTTAAAATTTATCTAATAAAAAAATATTCATATTTGCAAAATAACTACATCACTAGTATAATTAAAATTAATTGAGAAAGAACATTTATAGAAATGATAGATTGTCATGTTGACTTGAGAACATTTTCTTTACTGTTCCGCAATAAATCTAAACTATCTCAAAACTCCTACAAGAGAATAATATAAATACTTACGAATAAAAGAAGCTAACAAATATTACCCACAAATTGAAGAATTATAGATCCAAAACCAGGCTCCTCTATCAATTGATACAACCCTGAAGGACAAACAACTCAGATTATCAAAAGGGCAGCGCTATTCTGTACAAAACAGAGGATTACTTGATCCATCTGAACTCAGTTTCTAGAATAGTTGGAATTCGGGTATAACCCATGCCAACAAAGTTTGATGAATTAGATGTCACAAAACTATATCCCTCGTCATCTATTAGATCAAATAAATCACAATTCCAGATAGATATATATTCATAGTAAAACAAATTAAATTTATCCAAATTTCATTTGATAAAAGTTGAACAGAATTAACATACCAAATATTAATAGCTATATCGTTTGTTGAAAAGAAAAAATAGAGAAATATTAATTGAATCTGTACCCACTTATTGATTGGCATAGAAAGCACAAACCCAACTGGGAAATTTTAAAGGAGGTTTAAAGATAGAAAAACAGAAGATTTTCTCTTCTTTTGATAGAAAGGAAAAGTAACCGACATTTACCATCCAATGCAATTCATGTATTCTATCTTGAAAATAAAACTCGTGAAAGATTTCAATTAGCATAATCTCAGACAGACAGCTAAAATTCAATTTCAAATTGTTAAAATATGTTAATATGTAAGTAATATTTCGTAGTCAATTTTAAGCGAAACTTACCTTAAAAATGCAAGTCTTAAGCCAAGCCCGAGGTAAGCCTCTCCTGATCTTCTCCATAGATTACTCATTTCATTGGGGTATTCAAATTGAATTAAAATGAAATGAGGAAAAATTGCGCTTACAGAACTGTTGAATTGGGGAGGAAATATTAATTGAATCTGTACCCACTTATTTATTGGCATAGAAAGCACAAACCCAACTGGGAAATTTAAAAGGAGGTTTAAAGAAAGAAAACAGAGGATGCCCTCTTCTTTTGATAGAAAGGAAAAGTAACCAACATTTACCATCCAATGCAGTTCATGTAATCTATCTTGAAAATAAAACTCGTGAAAGATTTCAATTAGCATAATCTCAGACAGTAGGTAATGGGGATTTCACAGCTAAAATTCAATTTCAAATTATTAAATTGTGTTAATATGTATCTAATATTTCATACTCAATTTTAAGCGAAACTTACCTTAAAAATGCCAGTCTTAAGCCAAGCCTGAGGTAAGCCTCTCCTGATCTTCTCCATCGACTACTCATTTCATTGGGGTATTCAAATTGAATTAAAATGAATTGGGAAGGAAAAATTACACTTACAGAACTGATAAATTGCCATCTCCTCTGAAGATCTCCTTTCCTGCTCTACAGTATTATACAGTGTATCTCAATATATAGGATCCAATTCTTCTAAAAAACAAAGGCGGTGAAGAGGAAGTAGCCGTTTATGCTTTTCTGCAGGAAAATGCTTTTTTCTTAGAGCTTTCAAATAAAAGATAAACATGGACAAGTTTGAGTTTTGAATTTTTCACTCAACTGAAAAAGCCTGAGGTTGCAATTTGAACCAATTGCTATTAGCTGTCTTCGAACGGTTTATATAATTTTTTAGTTAATAATAAATTTATTCTGCATTTAAATAACAAAATTTATATAATATTGATAATCATTTATAAATGTTTGTTCTTACGAAGAATATTAATATGAGATCATTATAAGTCTTTAAGAGCACAATCATTAGATTAATATCATCATTTTTCAGTATCAATATAAGATCATTATAAGCCTTTTCAAGCACAAACATTGGATTAATATCAATTTTTTCACTAACTAAAACAAACAATGAAAGATCAAAATTTACAACTTAGAATTCACTTTTTAAGATGCCACCTCCACATTAGAAACCAACAACGATGCAAGACACAGAGTCACAACTTAGAATTTCATATTAAATGCCCCATTAATAATTGAACTTAGTTCTCCACATTGAATAATTAATGCTTTAACCAATTGAGCTAAATCTATAGAACAATTTTAAAATGATTTTGAAATTGTCAAAGTAATTTTTGATACAAGGTCGTAAATGATTGGTTTATTTATTATTTATATTATTTTTAAGTACATCATGATTTTTCTATATTATTAAATGATTAAATAAATATGTAAAATAATTGTACAATTAACTTAGATTTAAATTAAGAAGTTTTGATTTAATAAAGTGAAATATTGTTTTTTTTTTTTGTAAAACTAAACATAAATGAATAGGCTATTTAACTTTTAGCTTGATGAAAGAACATAAATAAATATTGAACATACACATAATTAGTTTATCATAATTTAGAAATTAATATTCTTGATATACTTCCTATTTCAAAATTAAAACAAACTCAAAATGAGAAAATGAAGTCAAAAGAAAAAAGAGAAAAGAAGTATATCTTAAAAATCATTATCTTTAAAGATTGGCATCCCCGCCTCAAGTATCTTCCATAGTGGACCTAGTAAAAAATAAGAAAAGAGAAAAATAAGAGGAAGCTAAAAGAGAGAGATAAACTCTTAGCAACCATTGATTTGGGAAGAAAGGAACTTGAATGTTGAATGTCACGGAAGAGGTGCATGCATGACATATTAAGAAGATAAGGGGGGGTTCATTCATTACACGATTACGGCGAAATGGTTTCTTTCTATGCTCGTCATTTTGTTAAAGTTATAAGAAGGGAATGCCTTTAAAGGGGATAGACATACATCAAACTAGAAAGTACTTGATTGATCCCAAAGAAAATAATGAATAAAGCAAAAGATGGGGTAATGAGATAGGAGAATGAAGAGCAAGAAGATGGTTGTGGTGTACCCATTAGTGAGTGAAGTCTAATTAGGGCATAGCGGTTGTTTGACAAAATGGCTTAAAGACATATATATCCCTTCATTGAGTTATTAACTCAACAGACTTGTGGACACATGGAAACACTCCTAATCCTATGGGTTTGTAACAACCAATTTTTTTTGAAATAGAAAAGGAATTAACTTTTCTAAACAAAGATTAAATTCATATTTAAATACATGTTCAAATGATATTGAAACCATTTTAACTAACATAACTGAAATAACTAACTTTATTAACAAAAGGTAAACATTAACTAACATTTTCATTTTTTCACAACTTAAAGGAGAGAGAGAGAGAGAGAGAGAGAGAGAGAGAGAGAGAGATTAAATAGTTTAATCTTTCCAATGCCAAAGCTTATTACAGAACATAAGGGAGAGGGAGAGCATCATCAAGGGAATTTCCATCCAACCACGGACCTAAGTCCCCCGTGTCGCTTCCTACTACAAGGGCCCAACCCTCCACAAGGGAAGCAAATAAAAGATGGAACAAATGTCAATGATCCTCTAAGCCTAGTGTTTAGAATCTACACTTACTGATCGGTCATACACTGAAGGTACCTCCTAACTTGTATGACACTTTGGCTAGTAATGCATCTAACTCTTATGAACTAATAGTCGCATGGAAAATGTTGTGCTACCTTGGACAAGGTTTTTATAATTAGCACGTTGAATGATGTCCATGTTCACCACCCTTACTCAACTTACATAAAAGGTTGTGTTCTTGCAACTAACACATGGGTCCAATTGACCTTCAATAGACTCAACCGAAGAAGTATTGTTTATTTTATGTTCAAAGAAAGAGTATCCTATACTCTCCTAGGCAAGTACTATCTTAATCACTCAAGAATAAATTTGTATTAGGTTGTATGACTAATCAAGATTCTTCATATTGTTTAATTTTGTCTTACTACCATTTCCTTATGATAGGGCCTCATAACATATTTAACTCAAACTCACATTAGACTGGACATATGCAATAAGACAAACAGAACAACATATTACAAGAACACGGTTTGCCTCGGCTCATAATTAGATAAAAGAAAACAAAGAAACTCAACAAGACTACATCTACTTAAACAGAAACTACAATTTCAGAACAGAGGATTCAAGCTCTACATATTACAATCAGCTTATCCATAATGTTAAACACATCCGTCTAAATCATGGCTAGAATGGTGTTTGCAGAGTTTCTTCCAACTATACTATATGATTTAGTATGTTGAAAGGAAGTCTGAAATTCGAGCCTCCTTTCACTGGTTATACGATTTATAATTCATAACAAAAGTATTGATCAACGGGAATAAACAATAGCTTTGCATATTTGAGCATGTTTCTTTCTAGAATAAAGCAAACATCCAATGGTAAAGGCATATAACAAAATGACATTGAAACATAGTAGAGTAACATCTCTTTCCCGATAAATGATATAAGAGAAAATGCCTCCAGACTTTCATGGGCTCGAGACAACCGAGTCAACTCCTCTCACAAACAACAAACTACCCACGCAGTACTAAATCCACACAACAAAAAAGATCTGCCCCAAACACCATGATAACCAAATAGCCTCGAGAGATTCGTAGAGCAAATAATAACAGTATCGCCAAGAGCAATACGACCACCACCAATGTCTCCCAATAGAACAGTATTAAAGAGTAGATAGCTCAAAGTTTACGCAGAGTAACAACACAATAGTCCTAAAGATTGAAATAGCAACCCTTGCAACTTCATCAAATGCCATATTAATAACTATGAACCTGCTAACGAGGCACTAGCTCAAACATTGACATCTTTTACTCAACCACGTCCATTGTCGATGGTCTTAAACATGAAGCAAGATGCATAATGCAACGCTTACAATCCAACAAACATATAACAATGATGGATATATTAATATCCATACACATAGTTTCAATGTACGTGTGGGTAATAATATATTCATAAGCTATGGATCCAAAATAATGCCTTCAAAGATCCCAAGTAAAATGTAATGATATACATATTTGTGTGTATGCATGTATGAAATATATACGTACACACATATATATCTATTTATATATATACATCTTACTGATCCATAATCAAATGAAAGAGACATTAATAAAACATCCATCTCATCAAAAAAAAAAACTCAAACATAGGATATCTGAATACCTAATAGATCAGATTTGACAAAATAACTCAAGGTCGCATCAGTAGGGTGATATGGACCTTACTCTAACAAGGTCGGGATGCTCAAGATGAATGTTCGATTAACTGGACCCAAGACTCATTGGAAATGCTCATTTCTATTATAGATACGACCCTCTCCTTGATGATACTCTTCCTCCCTTCCAAGGGTAGTTCGCATCTTGCATCCACTTGTTTGAAAGAAATAATTTGGTTAGTCAAATCTTAACCAATAACAACTTTTAAAAATTAAATATCAATTATCAAAATTGTTCCTTCAATCATTTCCTACTAATTAAAAGCTTTTTAAACCATAAGAAAATAAATATTAACCTTGTTTATCCAATCATAGTTTGACATAATAATAATCATAATTCCAAAGTTAGGAAAGAGGGATGTAGCACATTCCCCCCTTGTGAATCGTTGTCCTTGATATTTATTAAATATCAATTAAATTTCCAAACAATATCAAGTGCATATTACTCAAAGAAAAGTTCAATTTAGTTTTTTAAAAGATGTGGAAAATCCTAATGAATTTCTTCATAATCTTCCCATGCGGTGTTTTCTTCTGCATACTAGTCCCACTAGACCTTACATTGCGTAACCTCGTGGTTATGTAGGTGCAACTTACACACCTCGAGTATTTTGAGTAGTTCAATCATAACAACACTTGGATCATGCACCTGCAAGGAATTCTAGTCAATTATGTGCTCAAAATTTGCCACATACTTCTTAAGATAAGAAACATGAAAAGCATTATGCGATCAGGCAAGAGCTATTGGTAGAGCAAGTTTGTAAGCCACTAAGTTAATGACTTCTAAGATTTTAGATGGTCCCACACATCTCAGGGATAACATGGAAGCTTTACCAAACTTGATGGAACTTTTTTGTGGTTTTACCCTAAGGACAGCCTTCTCCCCTAACACAAATTGTCTAGGAGTCTGCTTTGCATTGGCGTAACTCTTCTACCAATTGTTAGCCTTTACTAACCTTTGCTTGATCAACTTCACCTAATCCTTTGTTTCCTTAAGAATTTCTTGTCCAAGGGTGATTTTGTCCTCTAGCCTATCCCAACTGATGGGGATTCAGCACTTCCTTCCATAGAATGCTTCAAAAGGCGTCAGACATGAGTTGTTATAGGAAAATTCTAGCAGAGGAAGGTACTATTCCCATTTATATTGTTGATTCATGCAATACATCCTTAAGAGGTCTTCTAAAACTTGGTTTACTCTTTTTGTTTGACCATCTATTTCTGGACGATATGTTGAGCTGATATTTAGCTGTGTTCCCACCATTCCAAACAACGCTTGCCAAAATCTGGATGTCATTTTGGCATCATGTTGGAGATGATCTTCTCGGGTATTTCATGCAATCAAAAGATTTCCTAAAAATTTATGGGCAATAATATGTGCTTCATCAGTTAGATTCCTAGGCATGAAATATGTTATTTTGGTAAGTTTGTCTACTACCAGCAAAATTGCATCATATGTCTATTTCTCATCATAGGTACAAACCTTGCACAAAATCCATACTGATAATCTGCCACTTCCAATCTGGTATGGTGTGGGGTTGTAGTAATCTTATTGGATGTTGATGTTCTATTTTCACTTTTTGACACTCAAAGGAACCTGCTACAAATATTGTTGTGTTCTTCTTCATTCCCTTCCAAAAAAATAAAGGTTTAACATCTACTAGCATTTTTTTCATACTAGGATGTCCCAAGTATGGTGCCAAATGTACCTCTTTCCATATTAGTTTCATTAATTCTAGAAAGTTAGGTATGTACATCCTTCCTTAATACCTTAACAAACCATCTGGTTCCATGTTGTACCTCTCATATTGGGGGTCTTGGGAATTTCTTTGTAGGTTCCCTCATACTTGATTGTAAAATTCATCACCTTCCAAATTGTGTAGTACCCAAATTCTGAGATCTATATTCACGATTTCCATAGCTAACAAATGTCTTCAATGACTTAACGTGTCAACCACCCTATTTTCCTTTCACTTGATATAGTTGATTTCAAAGTCATAATTAAAGATTAACTATAGCCATCTTCTTTATCTATCATTCATGTTAGGTTGAGTAAATATATACTTCACTCCTTGATGGTCGAGCCAGAGTTTGAAAGGCTTTCCCATAAGGTAATGTTGCCACATTTGTAGAGCGTGCACTATCACTACTAATTCCAAATTTTATGATGCACAATTTTGCTTGTAATTCTTTAACTTCCTAGACTTGATCGTATGCAATTGTTTGATCATTCTGCATGAGAACCCCTCCTAAACCTTCACCTGATGCATCTATAACTACCACAAACTGGCCTTCAAGACCTGGTACCATCAAAACAGGTGCAATAGTCAGCTTCTCCTTAAGATATTCAAATGCCTTCTGACACTTTTCTATCCACTAGAAACCTCTTTCCCTTTCATTGGACGGTGGTGATAGGATGTACTATTTTCGAAAAATTCATCATGAACTTCATGTAATACCCAGCCAATCCCATGAAACTCATCACCTCTTGTACATTTTTAGATACTGGTCATTCTATGATAGATTTTATCTTTGTTGGGTCCACAAGTATTCCTTTTGCAGAGATAATATGTCCTAAGCACTGTACCTCCTTTTGCAAAAAGGTGCACTTGGATAATTTTCCATATAATTTATGCTCATGTATATGTTGAAGAACTATTGCAAGTGTTGCAGATGTTCCTCCTCGGTCCTTGAATAGATTAGAATATCATCCAGGAATCCTAATACAAGCTTGTCCAAACAATCCTTAAACACACTATTCATTAAGTTCATGAATGTTGCAGGAGCATTTGTGAGTCTGAAGGGTAAGACCGTGAACTCATAGTGTCTATATCTTGTTCCGAATGTCATCTTATGTATATCTTCCTATTTCAATTGCAAGTGATGATAACCTAACCAAAAATCTATCTTGGAGAACACTACAGAACCCCTTATCTGATCAAACAAATCATCTATTCTAGGTAGCGAATACTTATTCTTGATGGCGATCTTATTGAGCATTCAATAATCTATGCATAACCACAAATTCACATCCTTCTTAACAAAAATCACGGGGGCTCCCCATGGTGACACAGTTGGTCGAATTAACACCTTCTTTGTGAGTTCTTGCAATTGTGCTTTTAACTCGGCCAACTCCACTATTGGCATCCAGTGGGGAACCTTGGATACTAGTTCACCTCTTGGCACTAGTTCTATGGATAAATTGAACGCTCTCTTGGGTGGTACTCTAAGCAACTCCTCAAGAAAAACATCATAAAAATCCTACAAATAAGGGTATTTTCTATGAAGGTCTCTTCATTCTTATCATCTCCTATTGTCCTTTTACCATAATAATTGGTTGTCTTGTACACCGTCATGTCATCCTAGAATATATTCTCCCCATGCTCCCAAACCTCTTTCATCTTAATAGAAAACAACTGACAACCTTTCTGTTTGCATCATTTTGTTTGCATGGTGGATATTTGTTGTACTCTGACTCCATGTTGGATTCCTTGCAAGCTTACCAGATTCCCTAAATCATTATTTCAATATAACTTCTTGGCAAAATAGTCCACAATAACCTTATGTTCCCTCAACCAATTCATGTACCTAAAATTACATCATAAGACCCTAAGGGAGCCACACATAGGTTTACTTCGGTTATGAACCCTAGTAACTCAAACCTAGCTTCAAACAAACATTGTTTTAGTTAAGCTCTCGTCTAGTTGGTATATTATATAGTACAAGTATTATCCATTTAACCAATTCTTTTTGGGAATCTACTAAGAAGTTTAGGAAAAATAAATCATTTTGTAGCATCAGTGTATCTCAAAATCATGATGGAGTTATCGTAGAGCCTAAGACCTAACATTTCAATTGGTGTAACTTGGTACTCTGCTTGCTTGTTATCCACTATTGTATGGATCCTCTACTAAAATGTTGTATGTTGTGGTGGCAATGGGTTGTGTTGTTACTGGCCACCTTGGCCCTTCATTGTGCACTGGTTGGCATAATGATCTCCTCCACTCTGAAGCACTTGCCAAGAGGTCCTCATTTTTTAGATTCCTTACTACCATGATCACCTTCCTTCTGGTTGTTAATATTAAACCATTTTTTGTCCCTTTTAGATTAGGTTTGTTTCCCTTGAAACTCTTCTTAAAGTGTCGAGAGGATTGATTCCAACTGAATCTTTTTACGATTCTTATCACATAATGTATCATCCCTTTTAACCCTTTGCTCCTACCTCACCACCTCTCCATACCCCTCACCCATGGTTCTGGGTGCAAGTACATCTATTCCTCCTCTTATCTTGTGGTTGAGTCCCATAACAAACTTCCTGACTTGATAGTTCTCCTCATGATGTACAAGGGGCATGTACTTGATCGACCTAGTAAACTTTTCCTAGTATTCGTTGACTAACATCTCCCCTTCTTAAGATCTTGAAAATCTTGTAGCTTTTGGTCGTAGAACATTTGTGGAATCATTTTTTCCATGAAAAACCCTTACAAACTGCTCCCGTGGAATTTTTCTTATCTTAATTCCCATCTTCACCTTCTTACTCTCCCACCAAGTGGCAGCCTCTACCTAAAGTTGATAAGAAACCTAGGCCGCTTTGGAGTTGTTAGAGTAATTTTGAATTTTGAAATACTTCTCCATCTCAATAAGCTAGGCCTCCATGAATTTCCTTATTGCAGATCCTTCAAACTTTAGGGGTTTAATCTTCTTCATGTTGTGGGACAGGTCGACTGCTAGTTTATTCTTCTTGGTAGTGAAGTCTAAAGTCTCGACCCACTCTTCCTCATGATGACGAGTTATCCTAGATTATTCTTGTCTATTAGCATTAACCCTAGATTGAGTTTCAGATTCATCATCCTTAGATTCTCTCTAACTCTCGAAATTCCTTTCAAGATCATCTAATTTAGATTAGGTTTTGTTCATGGCCTCCAAAAGTTGCCTCATCGTGGCCATGTCAGTGTCTTCAGAATTCCCTCTATTGTTTTTAGAATGGTATGTGACCTAATTGTTCTCCCTATTAAGAGAATTATTTTTTGCTAATTATATTCATTTTAGTTTTACCTTTAATCTAATCGTAACAAGGGTGTATTTATGAACACACAAAATCCAATCCAAAATTTAACTTTATTTATCACTTAAAAATGGTTCACATTCAATAATTATAAAATTTATTTGACTCTCATTAAAGAGCCACTATCACTTCCTATGATAGGTTCTTTTTTATCACTAAACTTAGAGAAAGGGACAAGTTTCTAGGCAGGGGCAGGTACTCGACATTTCATAGATTCAGTCTAGATTTCCTTTTTCTCAAGGGGTTTCTCTAACACAGGTTTAGTTTCTATTCTAAATTCCTTCAAAATGGTTGTCTTGACTGCTACCTTGTTGGTGACAGTCCATTCTCACCTTTCTCTATGAAACCGCTTAGGTACCTTTGCCAAGGTTTCTATATCGAAGGGGGTAGAGAAATAGGTGTATCCATGCTTTAACCAAATTTTTTAGAGTTGGGTACATATAGAGTGATGATATTTCTTCAAAGGTGTAAAGTGGAAAATTGGGAGCTTAGCAAATTCGCCACTTGAAAGGGGAGAATCGCTAATCTCAATTTTCACTTGGGGAAACTTTACATTCAAACGAGGGGTTTAATCTACTAGATCCAATCCTAAAATGATACAAGGACTGAATACTAAGTAGATTCATTGTGTTTGAAATGTAGTTAACCCTCTTTAAGTTGAATAAGTAAAGTGCTGAAATTGAAGACAAAGCATGAGATAACAGGGAACTATAGATTCGGGATTTAGTCGTGCAATTGGATCCGAGAAGTTTGAGATGATATTGACAACATGAAAGAATTTAAGATGTCATATCCGAACAACCATACATAGTCGACTAACCATATTTGAGCTATCCCGACGATACAAGCAATCTCGATAACAATGAGAAATGATCCAATTGAACTTATTACATCATAAAATGGTCCAATGGACCTTATTACAACACAAGACACATGGGAACATAAAAATCAAAACAAAAAGGTCCTCATCAACCTTCTAGGTGCTCTTGCACCATATTTATGAGGGTTAGAAAAACTCAAGTCCCTTGAGGAACCAGGTCTACAACAGAACTCTCGTGCTTCAATATGTCTTCTTCACTCATCCAAGTAACATCTTCAGCAAGTAGGCCACTCCATTTTTACTCCTTGTAGCTCTTCTTCCTAGTCTTCTTGATCACCTTGATGTCCAATATGCTCTCCAACCTCAAGGGTTGGCTAGGTGGGAGATCCTTAACCCAACCTTCATCTCCTTCTATTGTCAAACCTTCATTTGAACCTGCAACATGATCACCTTTATAAGAAACATATCTGAAAATTAAAGATTGGATATATGGCTAAGCCTTGAGGAATTTCAATCTCATAGGCATTACGACCAAATTTATGCACAATCCTACAAGAACCAATCTTCTTCATGAGTAACTTGGCTAGTTGCCCCTTTGGAAGTCTCTCTTTCTTCAAGTGTGTCATCACCAAGTCCCCTACCTTAAACTGCACATCTATCTTCCTCTCATTAGCTTTCTCCTTGTACTTCTATATGTTCTTTTGAAGAGTCTCCCTTACCCTATCACGTATGTCCTTCATGGTCAATTCAAAGTCTTCCCCCTGAGCACTACTTCTCTCTATGCCTTTTAGATCCCTGAGTTCCAAGATTCCCCTTGGGTGAATCCCATAGACAACCTCAAAAGGGATCCTTCCTGTGCTCCTATTGGTGGAATCATTATAATAAAACTCTGCTTGAGGGATGATCATGTCCCATGCCTCTCCATGCTGCTTTGTGAGACATCTAAGAAGATTCCCTAAGGACCTATTCACCACCTCAATTTGGCCATCAGTCTAAGGGTGATAGGCTGATGTAAAAGACAATTAAGTTCCCAGTTTCTTCCACAAAGTACGCCAAAAGTGGCCCACAAACTTTAAGTCCCTGTCAGACACAATGTTAAGAGGCAAGCCATGTATTCTGACAATTTCATTGAAGAATAAGCCAACAATATGGGAAGCATCATTAGTACATTTACATGGCAAAAAGTGAGCCATCTTACTAAACCTATCCACCACAACAAATATATTGTCAAAACCTCTCTGAGTCCTAGAAAGACCCAAAACAAAATCCATACTAATACTCTCCCATGACCTATTAGGTATAGGAAGCGGTTAATATAAACCTGCATTTGATGATGTTCCCTTAGCCCTTTCACATATTCTGCAACTTTCAACAAACTTCCTGATATCTAATTGTAACTTTGGCCATAAGTAGAACCTCTTCACCTGTTCAAGTGTTTTATCAAGCCTAAAGTGGCCCCCCAAACTACCACATTGTTTTTTCTTTTATAATGTTCTCCCTCATGGAGCATCTAGGGACACATAAATGAATCCGTTTGAACAACAACTCATGTTGCAATAAAAACTCAGAAAAATCAGAATGATAAGAATCTAAAAATTGAGTGCAAACCTCATATATCTCGTTGGAGTCTTCATCATCCTTGTACATTGTTTTGAGGGAATCAATGCCCAGACTTTGCAATTGGATCTCTTGGACCATGCACACCCTCCTACTTAACACATCTACCACTTTATTGGCTTTCCCTTTCTTATGTTTTATGGTGAATGTGTAGGCTTGAAGATGTTCAACCCACTTCATATGCTTGCGATTAACCTTCTCATATCCATTTAGAAAACTGAGAGCATGATTGTTAGTATAAACAATGAATTCTTTAGGCAAAAGATAATGCCTCCATTTCTTCAAGGCTTGTACCATTGCATACAACTCCAAATCATATGTAGAGTACTTTGTTTTAGCATCATTGAGTTTCTCACTAAAGAAAGCCACCGGTCTGCCTTCTTGACTCAAGAAAACCCCTATGGCTAGATTGATGGCATCACACTCTATTGTGAACAACTTATTGAAATTAGGTAAAACAAGGATGGGCTATTGTGCTACTCTTCTTATCAGATATTCAAAAGATTCATTTGCTTCATTTGCTTCATTTGACCAAGAAAACTTACACTTTTGTCCTCCTTTACTTGTATCTAGGATAGGTGCACATATATGACTAAATTTTTTGATGAATTTCCTATAAAATATTGCCAAACCATGGAAGCTTCTCACAACACCTACTATCTTAGGTGTTGGCCACGACAAGATAGCCTCCACCTTTGTTGGATCCATCTTCGAATCCCCCTTTGAGATTATAAAACCAAGGTAGATAAGTTCCTCCTTCATGAAGACACTCTTCTCCATATTGATCATCAACTTTTCATCATGCAACTTCTTCAAAACCAAGTTCAAGTGCTCCAAATGCTCTTCCTTTGTCCTGCTAAACACAAGAATATCATAAAGATAAACCACAACAAATTTACCAATGAAATCTTTCAATACCTCATTCAAGAGGCACATAAATGTGCTTGGGGCATTGGATATCCCAAATGGAATCACCATCCATTCATAGAGACCTTCATGTCTTTTGAAGGCAGTCTTCCACTCATATCCTTGCCTTATCCTGATTTGATGGTAACCATTCTTGAGATCAATTTTGGAATAATAGAAAGCCCCTCCCAAACAATCTATTAGGTATTCAGTTCTAGGCAAAGGAAACCTATATCTTATGGTAATCATATTGATGACCCTAGAATCAGTACAAAGTCTCCATTTACCATCCTTTTTAGGTGCTAGGATTGTTCGAACAACACATGGATTGAGACTCTTTCTCAGTAAACCCTTATCCAACAACTCTTGCACTTGATTAGCAATCTCCTCATTCTGAGATGGAGTCATCTTATAGGCTGGCTTGTTGGCAATGTAGACCGTGGTATAAAGTCAATTTGATGGCTTATGTTTCTAATAGGTGGTAAAGTGTTAGGCATTTTCTCCACCATTATATTCTTATACCTATCCAACAATTGATGCACCTCCTTGGGAACTTCTTCCTTACCATGGTTATGCACTTCTAGACTATTTTTGGGCTTCAAAATCAGAGCATACCTTGGGGTTCCTTCATCCTTTAGGATATCTAGAAACTCTTTTCCACTCATTAACATGAGACTTGACCCAATGTTCTTATCTATACTCTCATTCGGTAAAGGATCTATCTTGTATTTTCTCCCATTTTTTGTTATGAGAAAGGAGTTTGTTTTCCGATCATGTTGGGATTGTACATCATATTGCCATGGACGTCCTAACAACAAATGGCAAGTATCCATGGGAATTACATCACATGGTATTCTATCCTTATATTCCCCTATCTCAAACTCTACTCAATATTGTTCATCCACTAAAACCTACTACCCCTTGTTCAACCATAACACCTTGTAGGGGTTAGCATGAGTTAGTATTCTCAATTTCAATTTATCTACCATCTTTATAGAAACTAAATTTTTAGTGGAACTTGAATCAACTACTACCTTACATATCTTACCATAGGATTTGCATGTAGTTCCGAATAATGTCTTCCTTTGAGGGGGTTATTTTACTTGAGGCACCTTCAACATGGTTCTTCTTATCATCAAGCTTTCTCCACCATGGATCGAGGTTGCACTTCCAATTGGGTAATTGACAGTTTGGCAATCATCTTCTTGGATCAATTGGTTCCTTCTCTCTCCTCCATGAGAGTTTGAGGCTTCCTCAAGGCACTTGTTTGTAGTGTGCCCTACTTGGTTTCAATTGAAGCATCTCCCTATGAAGACACTAGGACCTCCCCCTGGTCCTCCAAACCTACCCCTTCCATTGGGTCTCCTTCCTCTAAAGCCTCCTCTTGAACCTAAGTCTCCACTCTGCTCTTGTTAGCTACACTCACCTTGGGGGTTTTGAGATTGACCTCTTCCCCCAAAATTTCCTTTTCTTCTAAATTTCTTGCCTCCTCTTCCCCTACCATATTGTTCACCTTTTCTTTTCAACTTATCCTTCGCCCTCAAATCCATTTGAAAGAATTCATCTACTGTCTTAGGAGTCATCAAACTCATCTCAACTTGAATGTTGAATTTGAGCCCATTCAAGTACCTAGCAACCTTCTCTTTTTCATCTTCATGGTGCTCTGATCTCAAACTCAATTTGTGGAATTCCTCTGTGTAGGAAACCACATCCAAATCCTTCTTCTTCAAGTTTTGCATTCTCCTACACAGTTGCACTTCATAATCAACAAGCATGAATTGGGCTTTGATTTTGGACACCATCCTATCCCATGAGTGAATCATGTTCTTTCCCATCTTCACCCTTTCACCTTGTGTATAATTCCACCAGGTTAAAGCAACACTCTTTAGTTTGGTCTTTGCAAAATTCACTTTCTTCTCCTCAGCCACTTCCTTGTACTCAAAATAATTATTTAGGGCATCTATCCAATCCACAAGTTCTAGGGCTTCGGCCCTAGCTCACCCGGTCGTGGATCGCAACTTAAGGTATGGGTATGCTCCCCATGGTCTTGAGTTCGATTCCCCGGCTGTGTTAACTCTATGTGTGTTGCTACCTTGTGAGCGGATCGTACACACTAGGGGATTAGTCTCGCTTTGGTGAGGACACCTCCAGATTCCACGATAGTGAATATAAAAAATCCACAAGTTCTTCAACATTCATCTTCCCACTATAAGTAGGGATATCCATCTTGGCCTCTGAAGAGTCTGTTGGTGCCCAAAACCACTGTATACACATAAAATTGGCTATGAGCAATTAAATAAATATTTTATATTTATTTAATAATTATTCTTCTACTAAATAGTTAATTTGAAAAGATTAATTTATTTAATTCATTTTCGTGTCTTTCTATTAATTAATTTAATTGAAATATTTTATTAATTAATTGATTTATTCTATTCCTCTAAAATAATTAAATATTTAATATTTAATTATTCCTTTTAACCAAGTTAATTAAATATCTAATATTTAATTATCTCCTTCAATCAATTAAATATCCAATATTTAATAGTTATTCTCCTATCCTATAGTCTCAAATATTAAATTATTTCTTAAATTATTTAATCTATTTTCCAACTCACCCTTCATCTCCACTTCATCTTCCCTTTGCCAACTCATCCATCATGTGGCTAAGGAAATTAATATTTCTTAAATATTAATTCATCATTTATCTTCAACCTCCAAAGTTAATGAATATTGTGTATGTACACATATTTCATAACCATCTCCTATATTCTCTCCAATACCCCCTACATCTTAGGAAGGACTCGAGTCCACTTGTCCTATCATGCCTAAATATTCTCCAACCATCCCTAGATTCCCTCAGTCAGCAACCCAGTCAAGGTGAGATGAGTGACACTTGTCTTCTCCTTCTCCCTTTCTCTCAACCTTCACCTTTGCTCACAACCATCCAAATCTGCAGATCTGATCATGATCGTTGATCTGAGCCACATCATCTCATCCTCTCAAGGTCTATAAAATCAAGGGCTTCAGTTGAGAGAGAGTTAGACTTCAAGAGACTTCAATAGACTTCAAGTGCATTTTCAAGAAAATCATTTGTGAAACTTATGCATCCGTGAGTTTTAATCTTGAAGCAAATAGCAATTATCATATAGCATAATCATTTTAGCATAATCATGTAGTATTTCATATCATAGAATTTGTTAACTATCAGTTATCAGTCCATTCTTCAGATGCCATCTTGGAAGTTACCAGTGCATTGTCTGAGAGCATATCATCTACAACCAGAAATAGTGGAGTGAGGACACAATGAGACATAAACCATGAAGGTAATAATAGAATTTTTATTTCATATGTATTTCATGTAGTTTCATTGGTTGAGTTTGGATTCCTGTAGCATTTCCATTGGTATTTTGTGAAACTAACTTGGTGCAGGTAACATTCTGAGGATGAAATTCAAGTCGACACAACCACAGATTGGAAACCTTAAGGGTTTGTCAAATCCTCAACTAATCCAACTAGCCTTGGCCAATGAATAGGGATAGTCAAAGACCAAATCCCTCTGCACTTAAGGATCCACTAAACCTAGGTGGGTATACCTCTTCCTCTCAAGAACAAAAGAGATTATTTAAAGTGGATTTAAGCCTTTTAGCAAATTACAAAAATTGGCAAATTGTTGTTCTGCAATTATGTTTTATTATGTACTTTAAGTGAATGCCTTTGAAAAGAAATGAAAATTATTATGATAGTATATTAAGAATAAGAATACTTTCAGGACTTAAAAGAAATATGCAAAGATCAGTTCATATAGAATTTGGGAAGAATGTTTCTCTATCAAGGACCTTAAATGCATGGCCAACCAGGACCTTAAAAGATAAATAACAGACCAGTGCCTCTATCCAAGGATATTTATGACACTTTGTGGACAAAAAATCTTATCAACTCCTGAGATAATATTAATCATCAACTATGAAGGTTTCAGTATGTGTTACACAACAATGAAAAACCCAATCTCACATTTAATGTAACAACATGTGATGGCACATCATAGCAAATCAAATGACAGATTTATCAAGAGGACAAAGATAACTCATCAACATAGAAGTATGCACAATATTTAGCAAAAGAAACAATGAACCTTTATATATTAATCCTTAGGAGATGATTGCACACATAAGTTGCACTTGAAAATACTCCATTACAGTCCGTTTGCACAAAAAAGATATTTCTTCTTCCTATAGACTTCCCTAATACATATAACTTGCAGTCCTTCCAGGCAGTATGTTTTTCTCTGAATCCTAGATGCCTTTACATACAAAATGACTCATTATAAATACACATGCTAAGAGATATGAATGAAAGGACACACCCTTTCATTATCTTAAGCAGCTAACTAAACAACAACTAAGCAAACTAACTAAAACATCAATTGCACTATAAACACAAAACTAAGCAATGGACTAAGATTTTCGATCCAGCCGCTGTCCGCACTTCTGAATGTGCCGCAAATAGCCCGCGCCTTTGTAGGTTGTAGCATTGAATACTGCATCCTTGGCTGCGTTCTTGATCACGTAAAAGTTCTCAAATGATCGGTCATGTCATTCATATCAAGAATATCCATCTTGGCAATGGCTTGGGCTGCACTAAGAAAAGACTTACACTCAGAAAGCCATACGGTCTTATCCTTAATTACACCTGCATCATCTACCAAACTGGGAACCCCATGCTGAACAATTTGCTAGCACTCATCAAATTCAGATTTCAATTCCTTCGTAAATTCATCATGTGTGACAAGCAAACCCTGAACCTTCTTCTTTACCTTTTCCCTAATCGATGCATCTTGTAACAGCAGGTTGAGTCTATCTCTAATTATGGTGTTTGAAACCATATTGTCCATGTTCATCTGATATACACCCCAAAATTCATCCAATGCCTTCTCCATGTTATCATATCTTCTATGCATCAATACACAAGCAGTATCAGTCATGATTCTCTTCATCTCCCTCTTCAACTTAGTATGCTCATAAGCTAATTTTTCAAATTTCTTCTTCCAGTGGCCTCCTAAATAAGTAATTTGAGGAATTGGATGCCCACTCCTCTTAAGGGTTTCCTCATACAAGGCCTTATATTTATTTTTCTCTGCTATCTCGTGTTTCATCTAGGCCTTATTGAATTTTGAGATATTAATACCTATGTCAGCAGTGACCATAGGATCTACCTCTCCAACTTTTAGGGTCATCATGTGACCAAAAGCTTTATCCACATATATGATTTTTGGCCTTTTATTTGGGGGTTACAATGCCCATAAAAACATTTCTTGTTCATCCAGATCATATCTCGATCCAATGAATATATCATCAACCCCTTGGACATTCAACTTGAAGTCCCTATTGTCTGAATGTTATAAACTGTCAAAAATAAAAGATGCACTCAAATCCCATCCTGGGAAAAGAATAATACCTACCTCTACTAGCAATTGCCTTCCTCTATGAGGGGTCATTGTCTCTGTTTCTGCATCAATGTCAGCCTTAAGCTTCTGCAACATTTCCTCCTCATTCTCTAGTGTGATATTTGGCATTGCTTCCCTCAGCTTCTTACCTTTGAAGTGATATAAGAAGGATTTGAACTCTTTAGACTTAATGAATTGATCATCTGAAACAAATGAAATGTTCTTTGTCATCCTTTCATCTATTTCTGCATTTAGCACAATGAGGAGTGTATCTTGTACTTCTGGTTCCTTCTCTTTCTCAGGTGCACGGAGCTTGGAAACTACTTTATTTCTCCCCTGAATCACTTTGAGTTGTGTCTCCCTCCATGTTTTCTAATCTTTGTCTTCTCTCCTCCAATTTCTTCTCCAAGGTCTCCATAACCTCTGCAAGCTCCTCCACTTCCTTATTTTTACACATGTCTTCAAACTCATCCTCCTGATGAAAGTAATCTCCCAACTCTTGTCTCTTCCTACTTGTGTGGATGTAGCCCTCGAGATCATAATGTGTTCTAGGTGTGTGGTGGAATAGGTTGTACTCATCCACCAGCTTCCTGTCAAGAACCTCATATGCTCTGGTAGATACAATTTTAAAATCTAGGAAATGAAGTGTGCCAGGGAGGAAGGCTTGCTTGTGTGCACCTCCGAATGTTTAGCATTAGAGACACTTAATTGCCTTACAATTTCCAAAAAAGTAATCATGTCCAGTGCAGGCTTTGGTAGCACATAGGGGTAACCTTCAAATCCATAGCACCGAACATAAGTGAAGTTTTGGCATGAGTACCAATCACCCCAATTATGATTAACCTTCAGATTTTTGTGCTCATGAGGCCTAAGAAACTTCTTTACATCCTCAAAAAGTGAGCCCTAAAGAGGCTCATCAAAGAGAAAGAAAATTGGCTTAACAAAGAATTCCTCAAATTTGAGGTAATGAGAATTTACATATTTTTAATCCAAGAGAGAAACCCATAATTGCACTGGTTGATTATGTCCATTCTTCCCAACTATATTTACATTCAAATCTTCTGGCCATAACCCTCTAAATCTCCCATAAAATAAAATAATATGCATTAACGACGAATAATGCTTGAAATGCTTGTCTGTATTTTCTTTCAAGTTCATGAAGCATTTATGAAGTCTATCCACCAGGTATGAAGCAAAATCAAAAGCTCTAGGCTCATGTCTCTGAATATCTGCTACTAATACCAGCGGTCCTATGTTTGCCATATCAGGAGCTTCAACTCCTCCAGCCTGACCACATGCCATATATGTATACTGTAAATATTTCTTGAAAATAGTCATATTATAAGGAGGACCATCTTCCTCTGTTAGCCTCCCCTTCTATTCTTTTTGGATAGTGAGGTTCCAACCCTGGTATGTAGTATCCATTTTTTTGTATTCCTCTTCCAGATCCACAAAAGATAAGGGCACATTCACCTCAAGATCCACTGCAAAAACCTCCTGAATTGTGGCTACTACAAAGTGGACTAAAATGGTCCCGTCGGGCAACAAAATGCACCTCTTATTTGTATCATAATGTCTTACCAGGAGCTTACATAAATCCATATTTACAAATACATTAGGTATCATGAGTTTACCTATACCAGTATTCCACGGGTTTGAAATAGGCATGGGTTCATTCTTGCGGAAGTAATGGAAAAGAAACAGCTCATGCCCTCGCACTGTTGCCCATATATCTCCAGTTTCTCTGTATCTGTCTTCCAGCTGATCGCGAATAAGCAAATCCAGCTTAGCTCTATGTGACCTAGCTCATGGAGATCCCATCTGATCTATCATGTCCTAATTTAATTTCCTTTGAGCCTTACTGACTTCACCCTTTGATTTCTTTGACGTGCTACTGGGTATTTCAACGACCTTCCGCTTCCCTTTGAGCTTGACCCTTCCATCTCTGCAAATTCTTCTACTCTATGCTCAGCAACTCAAAATATTTCTTAATGAACACCTGATAACTTTCTGCAATAACTTTGTGTGAAATGTTGTTATGCAACACTAGCTATATATCCCCAAGGAGTCCAATCTTGTACTTAATTACTACAATCTTGATGGATCTACTTCATGTGGCATCGAACCTACTCAATGGATGCATTTAATGGAAGCCATTTTGTCAGTTTTTTACATCAAGACCTTCAACAGCTAATCGGCGAGACTCTTCCCGATGATTCAATTTGTTTGGCGTCGTTTGTTATGACTTTACTGCTTCTTACCTTCTGATCGACACAAGCTATCTCGACTGACTTATCGGATCTTGGGATAGCAATTTTTCTCCTATCTTGATGGTTCACTTTATCCCAATGGGCACTCCTTCAATTTCGGCTTTGCTTTTTGTTGTCACGATCCATCGGCATAACTCTCCCCGATGCATCCGCCTTCGGTTTTCTTTTACTTAACCCATCGGGTATCCACATTATTCATTTTATGTCCCTTCGATGCCCCGATGATCTCAATATATTAGTTTGCATTCTGACTAAGCTCCCTGCATTATCGACATAACTCACCCCGAAGAACTCCTTGCAACTCACCATCCTAACAATCCTATCAAGATTCGATATAGCATAAAATTTCTTCTTCCGATGTCCCTATGAGTCCTCACTTAATGTTTATTTTATCGGTATAATTTACACCGATATCCCCGTAGGCGCTTTTATCTTCATTGGGGGTTGGAATAGCCTTTTTTTATTCCTCCTGAAGTCCCGATGAGTCTCCGATGCACTTTTATGCTTTATACCTCCGTGTCTATTTTATTAGTATAGGTAATACCGATGGTTCCGCCTTCCGATTCTCCATGTCATCGAGGATAGCCCTAACTATTTTTGCACTATTACGAGATGGTCTTTTTCTTCGATGGACCCGTCTTCAGTTCCCTTCAGTCATCGGGTATCGGGATAGAGCTTTTTCATTATTTCTGATAAGCCGATACATGCCGATAGAAAATACCCATCTTTTGCCTCATCGGAACAAACTATCTCGATGGTATGATTTTCCTAGATCGCACACCATGTTGAATATTACTTAAGTGCCTTAATGAATCTGCCCTTTGTTTTATCGGTATATGTCATATCGATAATCCCTCTTTCGCTTGCTAATGTTGTTTCATTGGGACTACTTATGTCGATAATTGAAATTTTGCAATTTTGAACAAATGAGCCATCCACCTTGAATATTAGTGATCCCAACTATCCCACAAGGTCTGATACATACTACAAAACAATCTTAGGTTATACCATAATGACTTCTCCACTGATAAATGCTTCCATACTAGATTCCTTGTGCAGTCTATACTTAGTGCATGCCCTTAGCGTGCCCAATTGATACCTTGACACTCCTGAAATAGTTGATCCTTAGAGAACTCTAACCATGCTAGTAAAGTCCCTGCACATGCAAACCAATAGTAAATGCTCATATCATAGGAAAAAAAAAAGTCAACATATAGCATAAAATATTTTGTAAAAATATGTGCTAACAGAGTCTTTGCCTATTGTCTTTAGGGCTTCAAGGAATGGTTTCTGATCTACAGGTACCTCTACCTCCTGCCTTTGGGGTTCTTCTTCTTCTTATTTCTCCTCTTCTTCATCTGAATCCTCATGTAGCCCTTTCCCTTTCTTCATTTCCTTCAGACCAGCTTTGAGTGCCTCCTTCACTCTGATCTTGATCATCTCTTCCATCTCTTGGAACTTCTTAGCCACCTCCGTGGACATTCTCTTTGGAGGCGTTATGTTAGCCTCTCCTTCACTTTCTTCTGCTGACATACACCACCTATCATCCATTGAGAAATAAAATAAGATAAATGACATAGAATCAGATATTGGAACATACATAGAAAGTGTGATAGATTCTCATGACTATGAATTTCTATCTCTTCATGACGGTAGCCCATGAACAATAGACATGGAAAATGAAAATGAACCACTCATTGATGATGGTATTGTCTACAAGGACATACAAGTTCACCCAATATCAGTAAAATATGTTCAGATAACTAAGTTTGCATGATGTCAAATACTTCTTCAGTAGAGGAAAGAAAGGATTTACCCCTTATACATTCCCATTTAATTGACTGGGGGCAAGAAGAGTCACCAAGTCTGGACAATTTTGAAAATGATGAAGCTATCACATAATTCCTTGGTGTCAAAGAAGTGTTTTCCTATGGTGATCATAAGACGGGGTTTGCTATAGACTTAGATAGAACAACATACTTTGGGGAGGCAAGTTCCTCTATGTCAAAAGATGTAGATGAAAGTGACAACAAGGGTAAAGCTAAGTTAGACAATCTTCCTATTGAACAAGAATTCTTCAAACAACACTTGATCAATTTCGCTTGGTCATATGCAAATATGCCAGGATTAGACCTAGAGTTGGTATTACATCACTTACCTTTGTTACTAGGAATCAAACCATACAAGCAAAAACTTAGAAAGATGCATCCACAGATCACATTACTAGTAAAAGTGGAACTACAAAAGCTTCTGAATGTGGGCTTTATTAGACCTATTGACTATGCAGAGTGGATATCCAATCTAGTACCTGTGACTAAACCCACTAGGGGCATAACAATTTGCATAGATTTTTGAAATTTAAACAAGGCATGTCCTAAGGATGATTTCCCGTTACCTAACATAGACATGATAGTTGATCTAACAACTGGGAATGAAATGCTTTCACTAATGGACAATTTCTCAGAATACAACTAAATCAGGATTGCACTAGAAGATCAACACAAGACTGCATTTACCTGTCCATGGGGAACATACTGCTAGAACGTCATGTTGTTTGGTCTTAAGAATGATGGAGAAACATATCAAAGAGCCATGACAATATTATTTCATGACATGATCCACAATATCATGGAGGATTATGTTAATGATCTACTAGTGTAATGTCCCAAATATAATTAAATAATAAAAATTAAAATACCTTATTGTATGGCCTAAATTTAATAATAAATCTTTCGGGCCCTTTTATTTAATTAGTTTAGTTTTTGTATTGTTGGCCCATTTGTAACCCTTCGGGAACTTTCCCAGAGCCCATATTTATGGTCGAGTCTGTCATTGTCGTAGGTATGTGAATTTGGTATTTTCTCTTTGTTTGTGCAAATTCTAGTAGATTTCAGTTGTCAGCCATTTTGGAGGTGGAAGATCCTCCCTATTTGGTATCTGCAGTTTCAGTGGGATTCATCCCTCACCCTATTCTGCTCTGTGTACTTGTTCCGGATCTGGAAAATCTGGAACCTCATCATTGTTGAATCAAATATTACTTCTAGTTGCATGTCTAATAATCTGGTACACATGCATGCCAACTAAGTCCAAGGATTTCTAACATACAAAATTCATATGCTTGTAGAACACCAACCCCTTCACGCACACAGATTGAAGTCCACCATACACCCCCTTTACCGTATGGTCACACTCTCTCTCACCACCGTACGACCTACCTTGACACCACCATACGTCCTACCTTCACACCATCATACAACCCTTGCACCATACGACCCCCTAACTTCACCATATGACAGTTACATCATACGACCCCCTCCTCATACCACCGTATGACCACTCCTCCTCTCCCACCATACGGTCTATTCAGCTTACGACCTTTCCCTTGCCAGTCAACCGTCCCTACGCCTTGCCAGTTACATTGTACGGTCAGGGAACATTACAACTAGCTAAAACAAAAACAAGATAAGGTCACATGGAAGTCCTTGCTAATATATTGATCGTTTAGAACAATATAATGTCAGATTAAATCCAAAGAAGTGTGTGTTCGGTGTCATAGCCGACAAACTTCTAGGTTTTATTGTTTCTAATAGAGTAATTGAGGTAGATCTAGAAAAGGTCAAAGCAATCATTGATATGCAACCACCATCAACACTCAAGCAGTTAAGAGAATTACAAGGAAGATTATAGTCCATAAGAAGGTTGTTAATATGAGAGGATCCGGTTAATATTGAGAGGGGGGTGAATCAATATTAACAACGATTCGTAACTTAAACTGAAACTTATAAAACTTCACCAAATCAATCACAAACCAGTAATAAACTATTTACCAGTACCGATAATCTTTGATAACCAACTGTTAAACTGATTTATCAGAACTTCTCATTAAGTGTTCATCAACATGCATAAACTGAAAGTAAATCAAAACAACACATCAGAAACATTCACCACATGAACACCAAAATTTTCACGTGGAAACCCAAATAGGGAAAAACTATGGTGGGAATTGGTACCCACAAAAATTGTGCACTCTTTCGGAATGCGCCCTATTAGGAGCCTAGCCCGGTTAGGAGCTTACAAGGATGCCCTATTAGGAGCAGACCCTATTAGGAGTCACCCGGTTAAGGGATTGCTATGATGAGCCTTGTTAGGAGCTTTGCCCTATTAGAAGCAACCTCGCAAGAGGATTTAAACTCAAATGTTCATCTACCCGGTTAAGGGATTTACAATTTAAGGCCTGTTAGAACCTACCTGATTAAGGGATTTTGACTGTTGCAACTATTAGGGAACAACAGATGAATGATCTGGAAATAACACTAATTTCTTGCTTGTTCAGATCCAATTAAGCTCCAATCTGCTACACTCTGGCAGATACACCACACTAGTTCGACTTCACACTTCTTTTATCAAATCACCGACACAACAAACATCAACTATACCGACCTAAATAACCTTTACATCTTATTTGCTTACAAAACCCTAAGACTTACAACATAGATCATCACAGATCTTTACAACTCATTACAGATCATCATATGGATCATTACAATCAATTACAAATCAATTACATGCATGGAATGATCACCGCACCTCGATCTGATAGACTTTCCCTTAGCTCATTCCGCTAAGCACTTAGCACATTCCCAAGAAATTCGCTCTTTGATCATGCCCAAACATCATTCAAACAATTCACACGGTTTCAGCCACGTCATCACCAACTTACAAACATAATGTAATACACCGCCGAACTCAAAATCATTACCAGTTATAAGAATTGAATACTGGTTTTTAAACCCTTCTTAAACCCTACATAAAATACAACAGAAATCATAAACATGATTTCCGGTAATCAAAGCATGATGTGGTTCTAGTCAAAGATACATTACAATGATACAAATACATGTTCCAAACCTCGACACTTGACTCATCACCAATCGCCAGAACCAATCAAAACATTTCTACGTTTACCGGTTAAGATCCTAATTCCCAGTTCATTGTCTTCATTACCAGTAAGGCATTTCTGGTAGACCATAAAGACATAGATGAAAAAATAAACATGAAAAACATAGTTGCCACATAGTTTTCCATCAATGACAACACAAATAACTGATCAAAGTTATTAAGCCAAAAATATTAATCTTTTCATCACTATATCATTACCAACAGTCCTTTACTAGTTCATCAACATTCTCCATCAGTATCAGTTATGCCAATCATGCCAACAATCTCCCCCTTTGGCATTGATGGCAACACCAACATATTCAACTGTCAACTATGAACTTCTCTGATGCCTTCACTCGCTCTTCTTCTGTTGTACTTCATCCGTCGGTTGCACTTCTTCACCTGCTCTAATTCTTCTCCTCCAGATCACATTACTTTTCCCCTTTTCTCTTATAGTTCTTCTCCCCCTTTGACAGCAATGCCAAAGGTGCAAATGCATCTCTAGTCTTCATTCATGTTGTTGTTGTCTCCAACATCTCTGCAAATCTCATCTAAGCTGCTCCCCCTATGGAGTAGCCAACATTTCATCAATCCACAGTGAAAAATATTCATTAAGCCCACTGGATTGATGCATCTCCTGCATCTTAGTTGATCTCATGTAGGGGTCTGACCCCTAATTTACCTCTGAGGTACTCAAAGGTTGTCTTTGGCAAAGGTTTTGTGAAGATGTCTACTAACTGCTCTTTGCTTGTCACATATTCCATTTTGACTTGCTTCTCTTGTACTCTTTCCCTCAAAAAGTGATGTTTCAGTTCTATATGCTTTGTCCTTGCATGTAACATGGGATTTTTTGAAATATTAATAGCACTAGTATTGTCACAATAAATAATCACCGGTTCAGAAATATCTTGCTTAAAGCCTTACAACACATGTCTCATCCAGATTGTCTATGTACAATTCATAGATGTTGCAACATATTCTTCTTTAGCTGTTGACTGTGATACACATGTTTGCTTTTTACTTGTCCAAGCAACCAATCTACCTCCAAGAAGAAAAGCTCCACCGGTAGTGCTTTTCCGGTCATCAACATTGCTTGCCCAATCTGCATCAATAAACACTTTCAAAGAAAATTCATCTTTATAAGGATACCATAAGCCATAATCCATTGTGCCTTTCAGATATCTGAATATCCTTTTCACCGCTACCAAGTGAGTCTCCTTGGGATCTTTCTGAAATCTAGCAACTAAAACAACATGTGCAATATCCGGTCTACTGTGAACAACATAATACAACATATCAATCATGGATCTGTATTCATTTTCATCTACAAAGGGTGAATCATCCTGTTAAGACAATTTACAACATGTTAGCATCAGAGTACCAATTGGTTTGCAATCTTCCATGCCAAAAGTTTTCAATACTTCTTTTACAAATTTAGTCTGACGGATAAATAATCCACCATCCAGTTGTTGGATCTGCAACCCAATGAAAAATTTAATCTCACCAATAAGATACATTTCAAATTCTTTCTTCATTTCCTTAGCAAAATCCATACATAAATCATCATCACCACTAAAAATTATATCATCAACAAAAACTTCTACTATCAACATCATGTCTCCATCAGTCTTTAAATATATGTTATTGTCCTTACTGGTACGCTGGATGTTGGCAGCAATATTATATAAGGAAATAAAACTAGTTAATTAAGTTGTAATTGTGTTGGTTAGTTGGCAACCGAGGGGTGGCAGTTGCAGTGCGACGGTTGGCGCTCACACCCCCTCGGCATCTTTATATACTTCCGAATGTAACTTATGTAGGACGACAATGATTGGGAATGGAATAACATCTCCTATATTGCATCTGATATCTATGGCATTATTATTCTGCATTACGTGCTTTATATGTGTGCTTTAAGTTATTCACCCGAGAGGGCAAACATTTGGCATCGTTGCCTAGACGTACTCGGGAATGAAAAATGCGGATGGCGCACAAACACGATGGGCCTACCCGTCGGTAAGATTAACCCAGAGGCCAACGACGTGCAAATGGAACAATCGTCGTGGGATGCAGAGCATGATGGCAAGAGGCGAAGGGGAAATTGAACCTTGTAATAATCTTGGCAACATGTTGAGATAAATTGTGGCCGAAAGGAAAAATAATAAAAGTTTTTTTTTGTGTGTGTACATGGTGTGTGCTTGCTATGTACAGAAGTGATTTATGCCCAATGTATTAAATAAAGATAGAAATAAAAGAGCAGAAACAGACGAGTGGGAGGCCGCGCAGAGGGCCTTGATTCTAGAGCAACGAGTAGAACGTAGATGGAGGCTGAGGCAACTTGCCAAAGGGTGGCCCGAGGGGAACCAAGGAGGTGTCACGGAGGGTGCAAAAGCCGACAAAAATTTCTACGCGTCGCCAGAACACCGTAGGGTGCGGAGCCACGAAGAGTTTCTAGAGGAAACAAGGTTAAGGAGAGATCTAGTCGAAGAGACCCAGGATCGATTCAGAAACTTATCCCTTACACCACAAAGTGAGGATCACCAAAGGGAGCCAGGAGTGGGTGCGGGTGACAACGAGGGGGAGGATAACCGTATGGTAGGTGCCACACTCGGCAGGCAAAACACTATACCTCCAGTCACCCACGCAAGACATACCACCGACACCGGAGGGACCAGAGGGAGCGGCGCAAGGGCATAGACACAGCCACAACCACCTCCAGGAAGATGACCCCCATTGATGGGGAGTAAACAGAAACTGCTGAAGTTCAATGGTGATAGGAAGGAAGATCTCGTCCGCCATTATCGAACGTGCGAAACCATATGGTCAGCGAATGCTATTACCGACCAAAATGAATGGGTAACACAGTTCCCAACAACTTTAAGGCGAGTGGCCATAGATTGGTACTCAGATATGGACAAGGCCAAAGTCGACACATGGCTCGACCTGAAGAAGGAGTTTAGGATAGAGTTCCGCCTCTTGAGAGATGACAACGAAATAGTCGTCGAGATCTATGGAACGAAGCAGAACAAGAATGAGACTGTTCGAGCCTATAGTCGGCGGCTGAAGGAACTATTGGGAAAAATGGAGAGTCAACCAACAGATGGGTTGAAAAAGCGATGGTTCGTGGAGGGACTAAAGCATTCCCTCCGAAAGAAGATGAAAATCGTTCCACCTAAATCATACGAAGATGCATACAATAGAGCGATGGATCTCGAGAGCGAGACCAAGACATCAAAGAAAAAGAAGAAGGATAGCTCATCCGAGGAGGATGACTCGTCACAGGAAAGCAGCAGCGACAATGAGGCTAGCAAACGGGTGCAAGTGCTCCAGAAAGACATGGAGCGAATGAGGAGGGAATTCAAAACAATGAGAAGCACCAATCGGACCGAAGGGGACATATGGTGCACTGAGTGCAAAGAGGAGGGGCACACAAAGGGTACTTGCCCGAGAAAGGCATTCTGTGAGATTTGCCAAGTGATGGGACACTCCACCAAGGAGTGCCCATACAACATGAAAACCCGGAATACGCAAATGAACCAAGTGTTGTTCACGAAGCAGGGCACAACATCCGTACCAGTGGGTACGACCCAACAAACCAACACAACGACATCATCTAGAGGTTATCGGGACAACAGACGCGACGACAGAAGGAATAGCAACAATAACAATAACGGAAGCCGTATCCAGTATGATGCCAAAGGTCGTCCAGTTATCCAATGTAGGGCCTGTAATCAGTGGGGGCACTTCGCCCATGATTGCATGAAGGAAGCCACCCCTCAGCACCTCTGCAAATGGTGTGGGCTAGGTGACCATGAGGACGCAAATTGCCCACAATCAGGGGTTAATCTCCTCAACATTGAGAAGGTTGAGAAGATTGGTGAAAAAGAAGTACTGGCGATCACCCATGCCCAGACAAAAAAAGCCACTTATCTCGACCCCCATACGGAGAAGGAGAGATTACGGGAGGCAAAGGCCAATATTGAACATGAGATGACGGCTGAACGACGGGACAACGAGGTGGCGAGTACATCATCTCGTACGGAAGCGGAAAATAACATCATTGGGCAAGTACTGCAGATGGAAGTACCTATAAGGGTAAAGGACCTTCTAGAAACAATGCCACAGTTAAGAACCGCCATTTTTAGTTCCATACAAACCATTGCGCAGGCACCTTTGCGTGCTACACGGGCGGAAGTTTCGGTCAGCCCCTCAGCTGACCCAATGTTATTGGCCTTATATAGTGGTCAACATCCTGCTATAGTAGAGATGGGAATTCTCGAGGCTATCCTCAAAGACACCATCGTGGACGAAGGTTCGGGGGTGAATGTACTGCTAGAGGATAAATGGAAGAAGCTGGGGAAGCCAGCACTATGGCCACCCACATTCAACTTGGTAGGTGCAGACCAACACGACATCAAGCCACTCGGCACCCTAATGGCCCAGCCGGCCACCATCGAAACGCAACCTTTCATACTAGATTTTGTGGTAATCCCACTCAAGAAGAAGGGGTATGACGCCATCTTAGGTAGAGGGTGGCTAGTTACAACAAAGGTGAACCGAGATTGGAAAAAGAAAACCCTTTCTATGGAGAAAGGGGGGTGGAAGTACACCATTGATCTGAGGACCCAGGTTGTTGACGAGGAACTGGCATCCTCTTCGGAATCAGAGGATGAAGGAAAAGGTGACCCGAGGGACGAAGGACGGGGCTGCAGGGAGCCCAACAATGAAGGGATTCTCAAACTAGGAGAGTGCTCCGAGGATGAGACAGGGTCATTGAACGGGCTCTTCCATTGGCAGATGGAGAATTATGAAATGTTCTAGAGCTACAGGCTCGAAGTATAGGAACCAGAGCAAGTAACAGAGGAGGTATACCTGCCAGAATACATACAATATTGGAAGGGAGACGCCCCAAACCTCGGTGACATAGATAATCCAAAGATCAATTGTGTCGGCAACGATTGGAACCCTATGTGGAAGGTCGCAGCTTTCAAAATCTTTATTCTTCTTCTTCTTCTTATGGACGGGAAGGAGACCGTGGTGCCTGTAGAGTTTGTGGTTCCAGGTCTTCGGATGGCCATTGAAAATAGACTTGCCACCAACGGATCCAAATTGAAACCCTACCACACGAAGCGCGTAGGGGACCCGAGAGGTCGAAGGGGGACCCGAGAGGATGGAAGGGGACTCGAGAGGCTGAGCAAGAGAATTGAGAGGCACAGGACCAACGGGGGAGACTCTTGGGCGAGGAAAACCGTGAAGGATGAAGGGCGATCCCAGAGACAGGGGACCCGAGCCGAAGACTCTCTAGATAACTAAATTGAGAAATTGGAAGGAAAAAAAAAACATACAGCCGTACGAGTCCGTATGGTTGGAAAAAAGAAAAAGAAAATAAATATATATATATATATAAATAAAAAATAAAAACCGTGTGGTCCGTACGATGACCGTATGAGAAAAAAACAAAACAAAAAAAACAAAGAAGGTGCACGATGGTGGGGGCCACCGTACGGTGGAACCATCGAACAATGGGACCACCGTGCGGTGGCAACACCGGCAATGGGTACCACCATGTGGTGGACACCACCGTCGTGTGATGGACACTGCCGCCTGTTAAAGCCACGCAAACTAAAAGGAAGAAATAAAAACCCCGCACAAAGAAAGACACATAGCCCACGCCAAACAAAAAAAAAAATGGACGAAGAGAAAAAAAGGAGAGACGCGCACAACAATGTAGCCATACACGTAGCCCCCGCACAAAAAAACACATAGCCATATGGTGGAGGGGTGTTGACCGCACGGGAAGGTGGTCATACGATTGGAGGTGTCAGTGTTGTTGTTGACCGTGCGGGGAGAGGTTGTAGGGCCGGGGTGAAATCGGGGACATTACAGAGGAAACTTTTAAAAAAAAAAAAACGACGACGACCAGATTGAAAAATTATTCGATGACATCTGGAGCCAGGACAATGAAAATATTAGAGTGGAGAAGAAGGGTTTTGACATCATAAAATATCACAGAAATGATGCGCTGCCCCTCGACCCCGCTATGGCGCTGCCCCAAACCCCGCTGGGGGCACTGCCCCCAGACCCCTAATTTATTTTTGACCTACAATACACTTTTTGAGTTGGGCGAAGGGCATCAGAGAAGGCACGATAAGTGTAGGGTTGTCTCGTACTATGAGAAAGAAGCCTGCAGCTAAGCATTGGCGTGGAAGCCATAAGCCATAGAGGGAAACGGATTTGGAGGTTGCAAACAAACAGAGTTTGAGGGAAGGCATTGTAAAAACACGAAGTCATATGACACCAAAGAGTTATTCAGTTTAGTTATCAGCCTTTGGGGAGTGTGATGGAGGATTTGAGGTGTCTCCTAGCCTTTGTGCCAGCGGGTTGTGGCCACCTCCAGGCAAGAATGGTACGCTTTGAGGAACTTGGAGTATGTCTCGGCTGGACGTGCGGTTGCTTTGGTGGATGCACAAAGGGCTCAGGAGGAGCTGACCACCAGGTTGGAGGTAGGAGTAGCATGAGACTTAGCTCAGCGTACCCAGGAGTTGGATGCCGAGAGGGCAGCGCAGGTGGCTATCGAAGAAAAATTGGCTAGGGAGACAATATCATTTGAGTAGCAGTTGGTGGAGGCTGAGACTGAAAAGCATGTTTTGTAGACAAGTTTGGTTTAGGCACATGAGGATTGTGATGTCAAAGGAAGCACTAATGGTGAAATCCGCACTTGATTATCGGATGGTAGTAGAAAAGGGTTTTCAGGCGAGGACGTAGCAGGTGTATAAGTTCCGGGCTCCACTAGCATCAGCAGTTCTATTTAATGTCATCTCTATTTTGTATTAAGTCGTCCGGAGATGACTTATTTTCTTTTGGGGGGGATGATGTTGGCGGCAATTGTATACGGAAATAAAACTAGTTAATTAAGTTGTAATTGTGTTGGTTAGTTGGCAACCGAGGGGTGGCAGTTGCGGTGCGACAGTCGCACCCCCTTGGCTTCTTTATATACTTACGAATGTAACTTGTGTAGGACGACAACAACTGGGAATGGAATAACATCTCTTATATTGCATCTGATATCTATGGCATTATTATTCTACATTATGTGCTTTATCTGTGTGCTTTAAGTTATTCACCCGAGAGGGCAAACACTAGAATCCTATCTTGATCAAATGTGTATGCAATCTTGTAAACCATGCTCGTGGTGCTTGCTTCAAACCATAGAGTGCCTTGTGTAATTTTCAAACCATATTTTCATCTTCACTTAATGCAAATCCATCTAGTTGTTCTATATATACTTCTTCTTCCAAGATACCATTCAGAAAAGCTGATTTAACGTCCATCTGATATACTTTAAATCCTTTAAAAGCAGCAAAGGAAAGTAACATTCTTACCCCTTCCAATCTTGCCACTGGTGCAAAGGTTTCACCATAGTCTTATCCTTCTTCTTGTGCATTGTGTTTGCATACAAGTCTTGCTTTGTTCCTTACAACCTTTCCATCTTCATTTAACTTGTTTCTAAAAACCCATTTTGTACCTATAACATTCCCATCTTCCAGTCGGGGAACAAGTGTCCAGGTCTTGTTTTTCTCTATCTGATCCAATTCTTCATTCGTAGCATTAATTCAGTCATCATCCTTCAATGCTTCTCTTACTATTTTAGGCTCAATAGTAGAAATCAAACAAGAGTTTTCTCTGATTTACCTTCTAGTTTGTACACCAGCATTCTTATCTCCTATAATTTTGTCTTCTGAATGATTTAATCTGACATACCTTGGTATTATCGGTTTTGGTGTTGTTCCTTCTGCTTCATGGTCATCATCTTCTTCATCACTTTCTTCATTTACCGGTTGAGCACATATTTCTACATTATTTTGTTCATCATTCTTCTTCACTTCTGATTCTATAAAGACAAGGTTTTCTTCATCATTTTAAGGCTCAGATTTGCTAGTCTAATTAGGTTTCTCAGAGAATTCATCAACCTTAACATTTACACTTTCAACTATCTTCTTAGTTCTCTTGTTATAACACTTGAATGCTTTACTCTTGGTAGAGTATCCAAGAAATATCCCTTCATCACACTTAGCATCAAATTTCCAGTAACATCATCTCTCTTAATAAAATATTTACTCCCCAAAATTTTAAAGTAGCTAGCATTAGGAGTCTTACCATTCCAAAGTTCATAAGGTGTTTTATCATTACCTTTCTTAACAAGTACTTGGTTCAAAGTATAAACAATTGTACTAACTGCTTCCCTCTAGAACATCTTAGGTACTGCACCTTGTATCAACATTGTTCTAGCAGCTTCCACAATTGTCCTATTCCTTTTCTCAGCAATTCCATTTTGTTGTGGAGTTCTGGGTGTTGACATTTTCCTCTCAATTCCCTGTTCATCACAAAACTTCACAAACTCATTAGAAGTGAACTCACCTCCCCGGTCCGATCTCAGACATTTCAAAATCCTCTCAGTTTCCTTTTCAAATAAAGCTTTAAATGTCTTGAATTTATTGAAGGCCTCACACTTTTCTCTCAGAAAAGTTACCCACATCATCTTTGAAAAATCATTCATAAAAATCATAAAGTACTTATCACCATAATAGTTTCTAGTCCTCATAGGACCACATAGATCAGTGTGAACTAAATCAAGGATATGTTTTGAAGAAAAAGTTATACTCTTAAAAGATATAGAAGTCATCTTACCCATCTGACAATCCTCACACAACACATTGTCCGGTTTCACAAGTTGGGGCATACCTCTCACAATACTTGATTTTCTAACCTTTATCAAATTGTCAAATTTCACATGACAAAACCTCTTGTGTCATAACCAGTTGTCTTCAATCTTAGCCACCAAACAACTATTCACATTAGTATTCAGATGAAAATGATTACCTCTAGTCTGCTTTCCAGTAGCAATCAACTCTCTTTTACTTCCAAGGATCTTGCACGCTCCACTCTTAAATTCAAAAATATATCCTTTATAATTTAATTGTCCAACACTCAGTAAGTTATATTTTAATCCATCTACCCAAAAGACATCATTTGCATTACTTTTTCCATTCAATGAAATAGATCCTTTACCTTTAACCACGTAGGGTGAGTTTTTAGCATACCTTACCACGCTGCCATCAAATTCTTCAAGAGATATGAACTTGTTTCTATCACCGGTCATGTGGTGTGAGCAACCACTATCTATTATCCATTCATCACAGCTATCCATGTGTGATACCAAATATTTTTCATCAGTCACATCTTCCGTCACAGCAACAAAGACAATTTCCTCATTGTCCTCTTCCTCAAATTCCTCATCTGTCACACCTTCATCCATTGCAACATAGCAATGTTTCTTTCCTTTTCCTTTAAATTTATTGAACTTTTCCTTTTTATCACCATTAGGAAAATTTGCAGCAATGTGTCCAATCTTATTGCAGGAAAAACACTTCAGAGGAAGTTTACCTTTGTACTTACCGATGCCTCTAGGAAATATTTTAGCCAATAGTGCCTTAAGTTCCATCAGATGATCTTCATCATCAGCATCTCCTCTTCTATTGCAATGAATAGACCTGCAGTGATGATTATGACAAATATCCTTTCCTTTCTTCACGGATGTACCGGTTACAAAAGGCTTAAAAGCAGATTCAGATGGCTTAGAAACACTATTATCAAAGATGTTTAATTCGAATGCAATCAATTTACCAATAACGGAATCAACAATAACTTTATCTTTAGAAACAGATATCAATTCTTGTATTGCAGATACTCTAATAGCATATTGTGGTAAGAGAGTTCTAAGCATCTTACTAACAACAGTATCTTCTTCAACTTTACCTCCAACACTCTTAATACCACCTACAACTTCTTTCATCCTTTGTCCATATTGTGCAATATTCTCACCATAAACCATTCTCATATCATAAAATTTACCTCTAAGACTTTCTTCCTTATCCCTTTGTACATGTTCATCACCTCCATAAATCAAACCTAATTTCTCCCACACTTCAAATGCAGTCTCTAATCCATGAACATCTATATAATCAGAGTCAGACAAAGTACTTACAATTGCTTCAAGTGCTTGGATGTTTTCTTGCTTCTCCTTATTCTCATCAGGTGTCAGGGATTGGTAGTAGGAGCCACATACTTTTTTGTCACATGATGCCAAAATTGAGAATCCATTCCTTTGATATATATCTTCATCTAATCACTCCATATCCAGTAGTTGTCCTTGGTAAACTTGGGAGCCTCCTTCTTCATCATCTTTCTCAAGATATTTTCCTCAAGTTGTTAAGCTTCTACACACAGAGGACCTAATGCTCTGATACCAATTGTTAATCTGAGAAGATCTGGTTAATATTGAGAGGGGGGGTGAATCAATATTAACAACAATTCATAACTTAAACTTAAACTTATAAAACTTCACCAAATCAATCACAAACTAGTAATAAACTATTTACCAGTACCGATAATCACTGATAACCAACTGTTAAACTGATTTATCACAAGTTCTCATTAAGTGTTCATCAACATGCATAAACTGAAAGTAAATCAAAACAACACATCAGAAACATTCACCACATGAACACCAGAATTTTCACCTGGAAACCAAAATAGGGAAAAACTATGGTGGAAATTGGTACCCACAAAAATTGTGCACTCTTTCGAAATGCGCCCTGTTAGGAGCCTAGCTCGGTTAGGAGCTTACAATGATACCCTGTTAGGAGTCACCCAGTTAAGGGATTGCTATGATAAGCCTTGTTAGGAGATTTGCCCTGTTAGAAACAACTCGCAAGAGGATTTAAACTCAGATGTTGAGCTACCTGGTTAAGGGATTTATAATTTAAGGCCTGTTAGAACCTACCCGGTTAAAGGATTTTGACTATTGCAACTATTAGGGAACAACAAATGAATGATATAGAAATAGAACTAACTGCTTGCTTGTTTAGATCCAATTCAGCTCTAATTTGCTACACTCTGGCAGATACACCACACTGATTCGGCTTCACACTTCTTTTCTCAAATCACCGACACAACAAACATCAACTATACCGACCTAAATAACCTTTACATCTTAGTCGGTTACAAAACCCCAAGACTTACAACATAGATCATCACAGATCTTTACAACTCATTGCAAATAATCATATGGATCATTACAATCAATTATAAATCAATTATAGACGTTGAATGATCACCACACCTCGATCTAATAGACTTTCAAACCCTTAGCTCATTCCACTAAGCACTTCTCAAATTTCCAAGAAATTCGCTCTTTGATCACACCAAAACATCATTCAAACAGTTCACGCGGTTTCAGCCACATCATCACCAACTTACAAACATAATGTAATACTCCCCCGAACTCAAAATCATTACCGGTTATAAGAATTGAATACTGATTCTTAAACCCTACAGAAAAAACAATAGAAATCATAAACATGGTTTCCGGTAATCAAAGCATGATACAGTTCCGATCTAAGATACATTACAATGATACAAATACATGTTCCAACAAAACATTTCCACGTTTACCGGTTAAGATCCTAATTCTTAGTTTACTGTCTTCATTACCGGTAAGGCATTTCCGGTAGACCAAAAAGACTTAGATGACAAAATAAACATGAAAGACATAGTTGCCACATAGTTTGCCATCAATGACAAGACAAATAACTGATCAAAGTCATTAAGCCAATTTAATCTAAATCTCTTCATCACTATATCATTACCAATAGTCCTTTACCAGTTCATCAACATTCTCCATCAGTATCAGTTATGCCAATCATACCAAGAAAGGTTTATAGCACAACTAGCAGATAAATGTCACCCATTTGAGCATTTACTTAAGAAATGAGTCACCTTCAAATGGACAGATCAGTGCCAAGAAGTTTTTCAAGCTTTAAAGGATTATCTTTTGACTATTCCAGTGTTAGTTTCACCTACTCCTAGCAAATATTTATTACTGTATATATTAGCAACAAACTCATCTTTGGGAGCCCTTTTGGCACATCATGACAATCGAGGAAAGGAAAGAACAATCTACTATATAAGTAGAACCCTTATTGAATATGAGCTTAATTACACTCCCATAGAACGAGCATGTCTAGCAGTGATCTTCACATCTCATAAGCTTAGACACTAAATGTTGAGTCACAAAGTTCAACTTATAGCACACTTTGATCCTCTCAAGCATCGGTTGAGCAGAGCAACATTAATTGGAAGATTGCGCAAGTGGGTCATGATTTTAAGTGAGTTTGACATAGAATACGTGGACAAAAAGGCAATCAAAGGACAAATTATTGCCGATCAATTGGCAGAAGCCCCGTGGAAAGACACTCACCCGCTACTAGTGGATTTTCCTGACGAATATGTGTTTACATTGACACCGTACACCATTTGAAAATTGTACTTTGATGGTTCTTACACAAATCATGGAGCAGAAGATAGGATTCTTTTCATCACCCCTCAAGGTGATTCTATCCCAAAGTCATTTAGAATCAATTTTCCCTGTACAAACAATATGGCTTAATACGAAGCTCTCATCATAGGACTTCATACCGCTATACAGTGGAGGATAAAAGAACTACAAGTGTAGTGTGATCCACAACTGATTGTCAATCAATTCAATGATGACTATTGATAGTCCTAAAAATAACTACACAAGAATTTTCATATTTGAGCCAAAATATTGGTCATTTTGGTTTTGTTTTGCCCTCTGTCAAAGTTCAACGTCTAGGGTTTAGGGTTTGTGAATATCCGATTAAGTCTTGTGAAGAAAAAAAAACTCGAACCTTGTTATATTTTGTGATTACCTCTTTCCACTTAAGCCAAGGGTCGGTTACCGTTGGTGGGGCCATTTTATTTCCTAAGCATTAAATCGTCTTCAGCGGGCCCCTTATATTTTCCTATCTAAAATTCTAAGTATTTCGTCCGGTGGATAAAGGCAATTTAGATCCGATGGTCCATGCTTCCCCGTTGTCGAAAGTGCAGGGAAGATAAACACCGCGACATCACAAGATTATGCCATGTGTTCTTGGCGGAGAGGGGCAAGCTGACGGTTTGAATTTTCAAGACCTCATGTTACTGGTTCTCAAGAGGTAAAGACTAGCTTACTAATGGCCCCATCAATTTGCGCATGTTTTAAATGGACAGTGATGTTATGATCTTGGCCAAAAGGTGCTCGATTTTTATTTTGCAAAGGATGGTGGGCATTGTGGTCACATGATAAAGTGTGAACATATCTGATGGACCTTGTATCCCCAGGAAAAAAAATGCAAGAATTTTAAGGACTGCAGCATCACGAGATGATGCCATGTGTCCTGGGCTGACTGAGAAGACCGATGGTGCATCCACTGACAGTGTTAGGTTAGAAGATGATATGGCACTGCTACATCACATGTTTAATGGGCCTGCAAGCCTCGATGGAAGGTCAATTGCCACATTGACCATTAGCGATCGTTTGATTTGCTAGGCTGGGCAAGATTTATGATTGAGTTTCAAATTGATTTTTAAAAGGGTCATTAAAGGTATTGGTTGTCAGTCGCACGTGAAAGATAGAATGAACATAATACAGGCTGGTCGACTTGGAGCAAATAGTGACAAGTTGAAATTTTTGAATGCCAACTCATCCCTGAGGGACCTTGTTGAAAGTTTTTATTAGGTCAAGCTTGATTAGACAAGAAAGGAAGATGTCTCAGAGGCATGAAAGGATTGGAATAACTTCTGAGTTGGATATGAAGGATCACGAGTTCCCTGATGAAATTAGAGATTGCTTGTTGATAGGGATTCTGAAGCAGAAAATTGTACACTCAGAAAGAATAAAATCAAAACAAAATCGTTCGCACAAGATGAGCCTTAGCAGGATGCAGTGGATTTGATAGGCATGATTTCTAGAATCCATAGCTGGTAGGTTGAGTTGAAAGCACCAAAATGATGATTTTTCATGTGAATGAGCATCACCAGATGAAGTATTTTGATTATAAATACATTAGGGTCATGACTTAATTGGTAGGAGAGAAAAGAAGCCTTTTCATTTTCTAAGAGCAGTTATTTCTTCTGCAAGGAAGATGATACTTGAGCAGGGTCGTGCATGGAGTTGTTGTATGCTTTGTGATACCGGATGGATGTTTTTTCTCATGTGTGAGTATGTTTATTGTCAAAGGGGTTGTGAAAGTGAGAAGGATTGCTAGAGGGGGCGTGAAAGCCTTTTCTTATGAAGAAAGGCCACGCATGGCACAACCTCTGCTTCTACTCTACCACTGGATGAAAGGGGGTTCTATGAAGGAGTTCGCTGAGGAATGAAAGAAGGACTTGAAAGAAGGGAGATGCTCTGTTGGAAAGATTGTAACATCTCACACTCCATCTGAAAGCATCAGGGTGATAATGGCGCGGCTCAAGAGTTTTTTCTCTACCAATTTTCAGTTGAAAATATTGATTCACAAGTGCCAATGCATGGATATAGAATATCTTTGTAACAGAATTGCACATGGTCTTTTAGGCCTAATTGCTGAGAGCAAATCTGTTGTTGAAGTGTGTCTTTTGGCCTAAAGCTTGTTGCTCCCTTTTCTTCTATAAAAAGGGAAATCAAGGCCATTAGATGGGTTCAAATTTTGGGGAGTCTCTTGTGTGTTCAGATTTTTTCTTGTTCCTTGAGTTTTCCTTGTCTGTTTCCAGTAGTGAGTCTAGGTGAGGTGAGCAAGTTGTAATGTCATTTACATAGAAAATAAAGAAGTTTTTAGTGTCAAGATTTGCACAGGTTCTTGAAGGAGTTATATGTAAATTTCATCATATGATAGAAGTAGTATTTTTATTCAAATAAAAATAAAATTCTGACCCTTTTCTCTCCATTATATGATTCTATCATTTTTTGAGTGAAATCAACCAAGGGTTTATTTTATTCAGTGCATTGTTGTTATGTATGTAGCTTTTTTATTTATGCTTCACCCCAAGGGGTCAAATAAATTGCTTAAATAGATTTGTAGAATGATAGGGCTTGTGCAGGGATTTTTGGTAAGCAGTTTAGGTTGGGGTTGCAAATGAGATATACTATAAGGTAGTATTATCTTAGATATTATACTATTAGATAAAATTATGTCATATTGTCAGTTTACATTTTGTATCTTCAGGTTCCCAATGGAGCAAGGCACTAATCACCGCTTGTAGGTGTCTTTAAATATCAGCCTTGTTTCATTTTCATCGATGAATCACTGTAATTTGTTGATTATCAGAACTTTTTTAATTTTTCATGTATGAAGAAGTTATCCCACCCATCTCATGCTCCAACTAGGCCGAGGATCACTGAAGGATTTTCCATCCTTGAGTATTATTCCTTTCTATAGAGCCTTTTTATTAGATAATCTGCTTTGTTTTAGTGAATCTTTGAGTGTGGTGCAGATATCAAGAAATTCAGTAGAGGGATTACCCTCCCAGGTCTTGCAAAGCCCAAATTGTAGAAGGATTTGCAGATCCTTGTCATCGTTGGTCCAAGTCTGAGGGATATTGACAGTTGGAAGTGGCTTTCCATAGGTATCTTGAGAAATCAACTTGGTCTATGTTTCTCACAATGTAAACCCGTTTATTTTGGGAACCAAAAATAATGGTGACTCTGCGGGGGAATAGTTGTCTGGAGTCTCTCGAAAAGAAATTAAGTTGTTTTTTGTATAGAGTTTTCCATGTCTTTCTATGATTTGATGGTTGATCTTTTCTCCTGTGTCACAGGACCCAAATCTTTTGCCTCGTAGAGTGATGAGTTTCTTAATCTATCCCTTGTCGGTTTGAGTCAATTCTCATAAATGTTGTCAGAGAATCTATTATAATTCATCTTTCCATGTAAGATCTATCTAGATCTGTCCACTTTTCAAGATTATTTCATAATACCTCACAAGTTGTGAGTGGCGACTCTAAGATCTTTGTACCAGTGTGCACTATTTGAAGAATAATTAGGAAAAACCAAAGAATTTGCAGAAGAGATGAAGCGGGTTTGAGCTCTTATGATGAAGTACCCCAACAAGTTGAGGATGGAATCCATGTGATGTTATATGATGATAAGGAGGTGTTGCAGTGTTATTTTTGGAATGAATTTGACCTATGAAGAAATTCCAACTGTTCAAATATTTATCCTCTGCAAGGAGGTGGCGACTCTGTTAGAGATGAGTGTTAAAGATTTGAAGAATTGAGGGTGATTTTTTGAATCCCCAGTTAAAGAAGGTAGCAGTAGCTTCAACACTTCTAGGTATTTTGATTTTCATGTGTCAAGTATATTTTCATGAAAATTATGTGTAAAAAATGTTTCCCTATTAAGTGAGTAAAGCACTAAGGAAGGGAATAGTAGTGATTATTTTACATACTTTTGTGACACAATTTTCTTATTTTGTATTAAGTTGGATGAAGTATGTTTTGAGCTATGCATTGTAATATTTTAAGATTGTGATAAAGGAAAGAAGTAGGGAGATGAATGAAAGTATGTATTATGTGCCTATACCTCCCTATGAAATGTCAAGTGTAAATGTGCAAAGTGTGCAACCTCTATGAAATCACAACAGAGCTTTCTTTATGGAAAGATACAAGACATTAAGTTTTAATGGTATGCAAGGTTTCCCAAACCTTTTTCCTACTAAGGTTAGGGAACATCTACCAGAATTCAATGGGAGAAGATCAGAATCAACACGTCAACATCTGCAGGAGTTTTCAGATTTAATGGGAGATTTTGGGATAAGTCAGGAAGATGTCTACATGAAGCTTTTTGTCCAATCTTTGAAGAAAAATGCCAGAGATTGGTTTTCTTATTTGTCAGCATGTTTTGTCTCTTCATGGGATGAACTAAAGGCAGTATTCATGGAACAATTTGGTGAGAGAATTAGTCTAAGTTCAGTTATGAAAAGATTCATGGGTATTCAGAAGGAAGAGGATGAGTTAGTTCCTGTTTTCAACCTTAGATTTACCAGAACATTGGATGACATTCCTAGCCGTTATAGACCAAATGATGCAGTATGTTTGGTTGTTTACATGGCTGCATTTGATGAGGAAGTGAGTTATTTGCTAAGAGACAAAGATCCCAAAACCTTGCATCAGGCTTATAGGACAACAATGGACATTGAGAATAACTTGAAATATGGAATTCCTAAGGGTTATCTATCTTCAAGGGTATGCTATCCCAAGGCATTAGATGTTGAAGAAAGGTATGAGAAAAAAGATAAAGATCAATGTCAAAGCATCTACATCCCTGTTGATCACATTAACCCTGTTATGACAAATGATTTGAACAAAAGTATGATCAAAGAGAACTTGTCCCATACAATGGTTATTCCTCATGCTATTGAAGATAAGGCTGATGAGAAATTGTTTGACATAACTAATACAAAAATGGAGGTAATATTAGTCACTCTACCATGTGATAGCAGTACTAGTGTTTCCAGTGAGGAGGGTACACAAAAATCCCTTCTAAAGTCTTATAGTTCAGGTAAATCTAGTAGTTTGTATGAAGAGGAATCAAAAAGTTATATATCTGATGAAAATAGTGTTGGTATGCAAGATATTGATGACATTGATTAGTTCTCACATAAATCAATTATGTGTGACGATGAGAGCTTGAAGTATATGGTGCTACAAATTTTAGTTTATGATGTTATTGAAATAGAAAGCTACATGATGTGTACCAATGAAGAAGTTATTCCATTACAAGCTACATTTAGTACCGTGGATCAAATTGTTTTTCAGTGTTCCCACCACCAAAATGCCCCTGAATTGGCCTGTATGTTTGAGAGGGATGTAGTTCAAAAGGGTCAAAATAGTCATGATAACTTTGTTGAAGCCTATGAAGATCATGACATTGAGGATTTGTATTGTGAGGATTGTAATGATGGACTTGTTCTAGTTCAGATTGTGACTCCTTGATTCCTATTGAAAATGAATGTGAAATTAAGATGAGCAGTGGTTTTAATGGAAAGTTTAATGCATTGTTTGATGAGGATGCAAATATGGATCAATTAGTGCTTTTCCATAATATTTTTGAAAAGGGTTTTCATATGGTTCTTAAACCTTTGTATGAAGAAACAATTAAGAGTCAGGACATTATTGCATCAACTTGTGAAATAGATAATTACAGAGATCAAGGTGTGATACTTGAATTGATGTTGAATGAAAATGATGAGTTTCTTTCTGTTGTTGATATTGTTGATATCAAATGGGATTCAGAGCAAGAGGCTGAAGTCTTTCTCCGACTTGATGATTTGCAGTTACATGAAAGGATCAATTGTGATCCTTTTCCTCCTCTTGATAGCAGTTTGCTTATTATGTATAGTGGGAGAGTTGATTCTTTTGGGAGTTACTTTTTCAATAAGAAGACTGATATTTTAAACCAAGCCTATCTTCACAGTTGTGTGCTAGAATATGAGTTTTTCTTTTTTCAGTTGAATGATGTTTTTACAGAGTGTGATATTGGTTTCAGTCAAGATATATGTTATGTTCAATACAACACATATATATCACAAGGTGACCAACATTTTAAATCATTGCATAATTTTTAGAGTTTCGACAGTAAGTGCAATGATTTTTTTAAGCATGGTAGCTGGACAAAAAGGGCCAACAGGTTTGGAAAATGGCATTCCAGCTATGTTATTAAATTTCTTTTGGTGCATTCAAAGGAGAACCATGTTTATGACAGAGGGAAACATTGGTTGATTTTGACAGATGGCATTGGGCCATCACATGTGGTTTAACCTTCAGGCCACAAGAAACTTGGGGTAGAGTAATCTTTTTTGACTCTATGCCCAATGGAATAATTACCTTTTCCCTCTTGAATTTCATGTTCATGCACAATTATTGAGGCTATACTTTTCTTAAAGTAGTTGTTATCCGTGAGCATTAGTTAGGTTTCTTTGGTAGTGTAATTTCCTTTCTATTGAAGTTGCTCTGTCCAGGTAACTTCTTTTTGGGTGTGCTCTGTAAATGGTTTGCTTCACTTAAGATTCTGGTTTCTCGCCTCATTCCTGTGAAATGAACATCCCCAACTAGAGTCACTGATAGTCCTAAAAATAACTGCAAAAGAATTTTCATATTTGAGCCAAAATATTGGTCATTCTGGTTTTGTTTTGCCCTCTGTCAAAGTTCAAGTTCTGGGGTTTAGGATTTGTGAATATCCGATTAAGTCTGGTGAAAAAACAAAACCCTAACCTTGTTATATTTTGTCATTAAACTTTTCCACTTAAGCCAAGGATCGATTACCGTTGGAAGGGCCATTTTATTTCCTAAGCATTAAGTTGTCTTCAACAGGCCCCTTATATTTTCCTAAGTCTAAAATTCTAAGTATTTCAGTCGGTGGATAAAGGCAGTTTAAATCCGATGGTCCGCGCTTCCCCGTGGTTGAAAGTGCAGGGAAGATAAAGACCGCAACATCATGAGATGATGCCATGTGTTCTCGGCGGACAGGGGCAAGTTTGTGGTTTGACTTTTCAAGACCTCATGTTACCAGTTCTCGGGAGGTAAAGACTAGCTTGCTAATGGCCCCATCAATTTGCACATGTTTCAAATGGATGGTGATGTCATGATCTGGGCGAAAAGGTGCTCAATTTTTAATTTGCAAAGGATGGTGGGAACTGTGGTTGCACGATAAAGTGTGAACATATCTGATGGCCCTCGTATCCCTGGGAAAGAAAATGCAAGAAGTTTAAGGACCGCAACATCACGAGATGATGCCACCTATCCTGGGCTGATTGAGAAGACCAATGGTGGGGCCACTGACAATGTTAGGTTAGAAGATGATATGGCACTGCTACATCACATGCTTAATGTGCCCGCAAGCCCTGATGGAAGGTCAATTGCCACATTGATCATTAGTGATCATTTGATTTGCCAAGTTAGGTAGGATTTACGATTGACTTTCAAATTGATTTTTAAAAGGGTCATTAAAGGTATTGGTTCTCGCCCGCGCAGGAAAGATAGAATGAACGGAATACAGGCTTGTTGACTTGGAACAGATAGTGACAAGTTGAAATTTTTGAATGCCGACTCATCCCTAAGGGACCTTGTTGAAGGTTTCTACTGGGTCAAGCTTGATTAGATAAGAAAGGATGATGTCTCAGAGGCATGAAAGGATTGGAGTAACTTCTGAGTTGGATATGAAGGATCACGGGTTCTCGGATGAAATCAAAGATTGATTGACAGGGATTCTGAAGCAGAAAATTGTACAATCAAGAAGAATAAAATCATAACAAAATCGTTCACATAAGATGAGCCTTAGCAGGATGTAGTGGATTTGATAGGCATTGTTTCTAGAATCCATAGCTGGCAGGTTGAGTTGAAAGAACCAAAATGATGATTTTTCATGTGAATGAGCATCACTAGATGAAGTGTTTTGATTATAAATACAATAGGGTGGTGAATTAATTGGTAGGAGAGAAAAGAAGCCTTTTCATTTTCTGAGAGCAATTCTTTCTTTTGCAAGGAAGATGATGCTTGAGCATGGTCATGCATGGAGTTGTTGTATGCTTTGTGATACCAGATGGATGTTTTTTCTCCCATGTGAGTATGTTTATTGTTAGAAGGGTTGTGAAAGTGAGAAGGATTTATAGAGGGGGCGTGAAAGCCTTTTCTTATGAAGAAAGTCCATGCATGGCATAACCTCTGCTTCTACTCTGCCACTAGATGACAGGGGGTTCTATGAAGGAGCCCTCAAAGGAATGAAAGAAGGACTTGTTTGGGTGGGGAGTGGAAGCCAATCATGTCTATGATTGCATGGAAGTTGCGACCCCTCCCCAACATATTATGTTTCCCCTTTAGCTCCTCCTTCCACTTTCTCTGATCCTAGGCATGAAGGCTTGAGGTCCTCTTCTATTTTAGAGGCGACTTTTCTTCCTGCTGGGACCCAGTACCCCTTCCAAGAAGGAAGATGCTCTATTGGGCAGAATGTAACATCTTGCACTCCATCTAAAAGAATCGAGGTGATAATGGTGCAACTCAAGCGGTTTTGCTTCTACCAAGTTTCAGTTGAAAATATTGATTCACAGGTTCCAGTTCATGGATATAGAATATATTTGTAACAAAATTGCATATGGTCTTTTAGGCCTAATTGTTGAGAGTAAATTTGTTGTTGACGTGTGTCTTTTGGCCCGAAGCTTGTTGCTCCCTTTTCTTCTATAAAAAGGGAAATCAAGGCCATTAGACAAGTTCAAATTTTTGGGGTCTCTCTTGTGGGTTCAAATTTTTTCTTGTTCCTTGGGTTTTCCTTGTTTGTTTCCAGTAGTGAGTCTAGGTGAAGTGAGAAATTTGTAAAGTCATTTACAGAGCAAATAAAGAAGTGTTTAGTGTCAAGCTTTGCATAGGTTCTTGAAGGAGTTATGTGTAAATTTCATCCTGTGACAGAAGTAGTATTTTTATTCAAATAAAAATAGAATTCTGACCCTTTTGTCTCCATTGTATGATTCTATCAGTTTTTGAGTGAAATCAACCAAGGGTTTATTTTATTCAGTGCATTGTTGTGATGTATGTAGCTTTTTGTTTATGCTTAGGCCCAAGGGGTCAATTAAATTGCTTAAATAGAGTTACAAAATGATAGGGCTTCTGCAGGGATTTTTTGATAAGCAATCCGGGTTGGGGTTGCAAATGAGATATACTGTAAGGCAGTATTATCTTAGATATTATACTATTAGATAAAATTTTGTCACATTTTCAATTTACATTTTGTATCTTCAGGTGCCCAATGGAGTAAGGCACTAATCACCGCTTGTAGTTGTCTTTAAATATCAACCTTGTTTCTTTTTCACCGATGAATCACTGTAATTTTGTCACTTTTTTAATTTTCATGTATGAAGGAGTTGTCCACCCATCTCATGCTCTAGCTAGGTCAAGGATCACTGAAGGATTTTCCATCCTTGAGCATTCTCCCTTTCTGTCGAGCCTTTTTATGAGATAATCTACTTTGTTTTAGTGAATATTTGAGTGTGGTGCAAAGATCAAAAAATTCAGTAAAGGGATTACCCTCCCGTGTCTTGCAGAGACCAAAGTGTAGAAGGATTTGTAGATCCTTGTCGCAGTTGGTCCAAGTCTGAGGGATATTGATAGTTGAAAGTGGCTTTCCATAGGTATCTTGAGGAATCAACTTGGTTTGTGTTTCTCACAGTGTAAACTCATTTATTTTGGGAACCAACAACTATAACACAAAAGATGATAAATTGATGCCTTGTAAGAAAATGGTAGAAGATTGCAAACAACATTTCAACAACATCACTTTTGAGTAGATTATAATAATGCAGAACAAGGCAGTCGATACCATGGCTACATTGGGGTCTCTCCTAGACATGCCTAACAACGAAACTCAATTCAAGTTCATTAAAGAACAATTGATGGTACCAACATATGGGATTCCCTCATCAGAATATGTGTGTGTCATTGTGGGTCCTGAATCCCCATTGTATAATGATATATATGCATACTTACTTAATTAGTATATGTTTCTTGATCTATCAAGAAATAAAAATAAGTCTCTCATTCTTCAAGCATCCAAACATACCATTATTGATGACACATTGTATAGAAAGATCCTTGATGGAACACTTTTTTGATGTCTTAATTTTGAAGAAGCACAATTTGTCTTAAAAGAGGTACACGATGGAATTTGTGGTGCACATTCAAGTAGCCCTGCACTAGCAAAGAAGTTACTAAGAACTCCAAGTAATATTGGACTACTATGGAAAAGGATGCCTGCAAATATGTACAGAAATGTAGACAATGTCAAGTGTATGGAGACCTCATTCATGCACTAGCGCAGGATCTCCAACCTATTACATCACCATGACTATTTTCACAGTGGGGATTAGATCTTGTAGGTAAAGTCAATCCCACTTCATCCAATAGGCACAAATTCATCTTAACGACTACTGAATATTTTACCAAGTGGGTCAAGGAAATCCCTCTAACATACACAATTGGTAAGAAAATAGCAAAATTCATGCTTAACTACATCATCTGTCGGTATGGGGTTCCAATGTGTATAGTGACTGACAATGGGCGTCCATTTAAGAATTAGAAAATGAGAGAATTGTGTGAAAAATTTCAGATACAACAGAGATTTGCAAAGCCATATTATCCTCAAAGTAATGGACAAGCAGAGGAAACAAATAAAAAGATATTGAAGATCCTGAAGAAAGTTGTCATTGACGCAGGACGAGACTGGCATCTCCAATTAAATCCCGCTCTTTGGGCTTATAGAACAGGGGTATGCACACCTACAGGAGAAACACCTTATTCATTAGTCTATGGTACAAAAGCAATTCTACCCATTGAAATAGAACTACTTTCTTTAAGAGTCTCCTTAAAACCCATCATATTAGAGGAAGACTATCGAGTCGCAAGATTGCAAGAGCTTGAAATGCTTTATGAAAATATATAAACTATTTTAAATCACTTACAGGGATACCAGAAAAAACTAAGAAGGAGTTACAATAAACGAGTAAGGCCAAGGAATTTTTAAGTAGGAGATCTAGTTATCAAGGAGAATCAAAGGAACCTAGCAGAACGTGAAAAGCTAGGAAATTTTGAACCTAACTGGTTAGGTCCTTTCATCATAACAAGGGTCATAGGAAATGGAGCATATATAACTTGGCTACCATGGATGGAGATTCACTTTCTAACCCTATGAACAACATGCACCTTAAGCGATACTACATCTAAAGGTTGGGTTAGTTTAGGTTTTACTTTTTGCATTGCATATCATTTTCTTAAAACAACTTTGCATCACATGAGGTTTATTTTTCAAATGCATCACATTCACAACATTTTTGCATTTACATATAACAACATCAATAAAACAAGGCAACTGTCCAAATTTATTATCCATTTGCATTCAAGAGAAACAAGGGTCATCTCCTTAGATATTCAAACATGAAGTTCTTGAGATCCTAAGGTCATTCATTTTCAGCATCACCCCATGATGACGCTTTACCTTTGGTTGGGTAGAGATTTCACTAAATCTGACTTGTTAACCTAAAATCTATCAATTTCTATATCTCACGCATTAACATAAATCTCTAATTCATTCTAGACACCTAGTTGATCATATGACTAGTGAAAAATATAATATTCTGCTTCAGCACCACTGTAATTATCATACCCAAGTAGGTTTCATTACTTACAAGTCAAGGCAAGAAAATAAAAAATAAAAAAGTACTATGCCAATATCCATCTCAAGGCAAAAGAGAAATGATATATAATTGAAATATCAAGCATGTACAAGTGAGATAAAAAAAACTTGACTGTGGGAACATGCAAATAACTCCATCAGGGCTATGGACACCTACTGGTAATGGAGCAATATTCGAGAGATTACGGTGTATAACCTCGTCAGAGCCCTTAAAGCTTGCTAGTAGTGAGGCTCTATCCAGGATGCTTTTGAAGTTGGAATAATCCATGTAGCTAGTCATATAGGATGCCAAGGATCTTTAGTGAACACAAGAGCGAGAATTAACTCACTTGTACACACATGGGCAAAAGAAGATCAAAGTTCCGAGAATCAATGGGGATGTTTTTTGCATCTCCATTTGTAAATCCTAGTCACTAAGTGTGTTAATTTGTATGTTCCAAGGGATCTTGAGGATCGATTGACCGCTTATCTATGAAATGTTTTGGTGTATTACAAAATGCTAAACAAACACAGTCATCCTTGTTCGAATAGGAAATGCATCTTCATCATGCATATTGCATTAACATAGGTCATGTCAAAAAATTCATTGTCTCCACATGCATTTTGTTGATCATCATATCATGAGAGGTCTGCATACTAGGGGCATAACTGAAAAAAAAAATCATATAATGCCCTGAAAAAATCCCCAAAAATCATATAATGTCCTGAAAATTTCAAAAAAATCATATAATGTTTTGAAAAAATCTAAAAAAATTGTATAATGTCCAGAAAAAATCCAAAAAATCATATAATGTCCTGAAAAAATCCAAAAAAAAAATCATAAAATGTCCTTAAAAGAAAGGCCCTAAAATAAAAATTGAAAAATTGAAAATCAAAGAAAGAAAGCATAGACCATCCATCAAAATAGATCAAAACATTAAGCTTAACAAATCATGTATCAACATACAAACTCCAAAGCTAGCCTACAACTTAATTGATCAATTACCTATCAGTTTAAGCATCTCTATCAAACAACGTGCCTTTACGGATACATCGTTCCTAACATAGGTACCTATCAGATATAATATCCTAACAAATACATCTTTCCTACAATGGGCATCCTATCAAACAAACATCCAATCAAGAAACACTTATCCTTGGCAAGAAGATTAGTATGATTGTTCACTAATTTGGTCAAGTTAGTCTTATCTTTTATTTGAGTTATCTTTATCAATTGATGATAGGTTATGCTTCATTTCTCAAAAAATAATACTAAAAGCATTAAAATACGATCTTGAAAAAAATCTACTAAAAACATTCAAATATCAATCCACTAAATCTAAAAAAATAAAAAAACAATAAAAAAAACTTGCAATAAAATGTCTCGCAGGAAACAAATACCCTAGCAGATATCCAGCAAACACTTTGCACAAAGTTTGCAAAGGATACAACTATCTAATCAAACATCTGCAATCAACTGATCAAACTGTCTTATCAATCATATCAATATCCATATCAAGTGATCATTATCTTGTCTTAAACAAAGATGGATACACTCGAAATTAGACAGGCCAATCTTAAACAGGGTCCACAATTTATGAGATCAAACATTATCAACCATCACATCAAGCAATCAAGAACGAAGACACAGGTCAGTATAATTGCTGAATTTTTTCCTAGTTAGTCTCTATCTTTTTATCATTTGGTGACAGATTATGTACCTATACTACTCAAGGATGTCCACAAGTGACTAGAGGAGCCATGATGGACATTATCTTTTTCTTTGTTTGTTGTTTGTGGTGTGAACCATTGACGTTCTGGGATAGGTGTTATGGGTGTCTCTGATAAGAGCTTTCATATTGTGACTACCCCACATACCTCGACCCCTAGCATTATTCCCAGAATGGAGGGTTCACTCCTTGTCTGCAACGTGTTTGTTTCCTCAATGAGATATCTTTACATTCCATCTCTCGATATACTGGGGCATATTTACACCCTAAGCATCGCCGAGGCAGAAATTTTTTTGTTTTCTTTGAAACAACGTCGTTCTGACATTGTCTCAAAGAGGGGCAAATGTAGACACCTAAAAATGTCTCATTAATCATGTACTAATTATTCGTCATATTAATTAAATAATTCTTTAATTATTTAATTAATTTAATTAGTCTTATTCTTCTAAATTCATATTTTTTCACCATCTTATTAATTATTCATTTTTTATTCTATTCTAATCAATTAATCATTTAAACCTTTTTCTAATATTAATTAAATACTTATTATTTAATTAATTATGATTTAATTCCTTTAATTGAATAATCTTTATTATTTAATTAAAATTCAATTTCTAAATAATTAAATAACTTCTTTAAATTAGTTAATTATCTAATTCTTCAAATTCAAATTCATATTCTTCTAATTTCATCTAACTTCATTACATGTGCATTTCAATTTCATGATTTGAAAAATTAAATTAAATTTCCAAGTCAAGTTGTAAATATATCCAAATATCCAATTGAATTATAAAAATTCATTATCATGAAAAGATCAAATTGAAAATCTAAACCAAGTTCAAAACCATGCAAACAAGGAATTGAATTTCAATTAATAAAAAATCCTACAACACATGTTAAATTAATCAATTCAATTAATTGATTAATTAAATCAATTATCTTTCCAATCTCTATTTCTATTTTCCACTTCGCTTTTTTCCAAAAAACATTCAATCAGTCATCATTCAGTTAACTATTCAATCTATTTTAATTGATCAATTCAATTAATTGATTAATTGCACCATTCTTTAATTTTCTTCCAATCATTCTTTTTAATCTTTCAATCATCTTTTTTCTCAATCAGTTAACTCATTTATCTATTCAATCAATTGAGTTCCACCTCTCAATCATTCTGTTCCACCTCCAAATCAACATGTGAGCTCACTTGAGTTCCACCACTCATTCAATCTCACCCGAAATTCTATAAATTTAGGATCAATTCTCCATTTTCAACAATCATGAACTTCGAAACCTTGTGTCATGTGCAGGTTAGCAGCGCAATCTAAGAGCCATCATACCACAAGAAGCAGAAGAACAATGGAAGCCATTTGCGTTTACGGAATAGGGAGTTTTAATTAGATATTTTACATCCTTATTGTCATGCATGCAATATTTTATTGGTTTGTTTAGAATTCTTTAATTACATAGGGATTCGTGATTTCCCTTTAGATCTAGTTAAGCAGTGATCAATTTTACACTTATACAACATATATGCATATGGCTCCTCGGCCTGAAGATCAACATGTACAACTATTCTGAATATCACAATATGCTCCCAAGCCTAGACCTAGAGTAGAGTAACGCCACAACTGATTGATTTGTATGTCAAATATACTATACCATGCATCTGATAGTAAAGCATGGCGAGAAAGCAAGGTCCCCACACAAACACGTGTCTATGAATAAGTTGGTTAACAAATTTATTGCCTAACTCTACATTCTCATGCCCACAAAGGTGAAAAATGTAACCACAGTTGAACTAGTCTCAAATAACCATTTACTGACTGATTCTTTGCTTATTTTACAAGATGACAACCACCTTCATAATATTTTCAACAAATAAGGAACCATTCATAATTGCTTTTAACCAGAAAGAAAACTAAGGAAATACGTTTAACCATAACGCTTTAGAAAGGCATACATGCAACACAAATCATAACTTTTTTATTTTCCAATCTTTAAATAAACCAAAAATCACCACAGAAGCATCATTCACAGATAAGACTTTTGCAGTAATAGAAAAACTTAATCAATCACTCCCAATATAGATCATTCATTAATAAGCCATTCAACACAAACATAGGAGTCCATACACCACAACTCAAAGATCATGGATATCTGAAACCACCAGTGTTTTTCTATATTGAAATTAACTGAAAACAAAAATATACTTAATAAACATAAGTTTTTGCTCTAATGAGAAAATCAAAGTTTTCCCAAAAGATCCTTAATTTAGTTTAAGTCCAACTATTTAAAACTTAAAGTAACAGTTTCTCTAAGACAACCGTTATTTAAAACCGAGCCTTTAAAAAGGCGAAAGAGAAAATATCAAGAAAAGCAATAAAAAACTATAAAATCATAACTGCCACTCCAGCTTCAGAATCTTGGCCATCGATAACCTCCACCTCCTATTGATCGCATGCCGCCACTTGAGCTTTTATCTTCTGCCTGTATTCTTGGTACATGTTGATGATTGTAGTAATACTTCTATCCCCGGGTGTGGCCATGATTTGCAACCTTGTTTTCCACTTAGAAAGCGATTTGTCTGTACCAACTAGGTTATCGTGTATGCCATCAATTTCAGCTTCAAAGGCTATCGTGTAAGCTTGCAAATGAATTAACCTCTGAAACACCTTGGGGGAAATGGTTTGAGGATCTCTAATTTCCTTCTGATAAATATCTTTGAACTGATCCAACATTTGATTAAGCTCACATACATTTTCCTCAAATCCATCCATTAGATCAACTTCCAAAGAATTAAAATTATCTTTAATTTTAACCAAGTCATCAAAGTAACACCCCAGTGCTTTATTAATGTCATCTAAATAATCATCATAAATTTTTACCTTCTAATCCAATGTCTCAAGCCAGGTAGGGTCAATTTCTTTAGGATGCTCCACTAATTTTTCAGTCACCAACGTGGCATGATTCATTGAAAGGACTAATGGGACCTCTTTCGCAAGCACAAACAGGTTGCCATGTTCTTTCCAGACTTGTTGTAACTCAGCCACCAACTTCTTTCTCTTATTTTGCACGATTACATACACTATCCTAAACTTAGTGACATAAATGACACCACCCTAATACAATTCATCCATCCACTTGGTGATAGCCTTGGCGTATCTAAGATTGCTCTTGATTTTCAGCACAGTATCGGGGGCTATTCCCTGCACATTTGAACTTGAGGCCTCCCCTGCGATAGGATTTATAATAGATGAAATGAAATCCTTCAATGACTGCACTTGAGACTGTAGCTCCAAATTTTCTTTCTTTTGCTCCTTTGCTCTTTTAATTAGTACATTCACCAAAAAATCAGCATGATAAACATCTCCTTCCAGGGTAGAAGGTCTCATATCCACATGACTGATTTTGTAATCATTCTCTATTATTTCACCTTCATTCATATCTTTTATGGAGTTGGCAATTTCTAACAATTGGTGACTAGACACGAAATTAGAGATGATTCGAGACATTGTCTTCGCCTTTTTGGGCTTGCGGGAACTTTGAAATAATAAGGCGATTGTATCAACTTCATTGGTGGCAGATGTGGTGGTTTTTCTCTTCTCCACCTTTTCTTTCAGCCAGGTTGGAGAAGTTGTTTCAATTGTCAAATCTCTATTAGCAGTGCTCCTGGGAGTATTCTAAATAGGAGAGGAAGGAATTTCTAATAAATCAGAAAAAGAATTATCATTAATAATTTGCTGGTAAATGCCCTCATAATCAACAAGCGGTGTCTTCCCTTTTGATGACACAACCTCTTCATCCTGGTCACAAGCTGATTTGAGCCTGGTTCCAGTTTCCTCAGGTTTTTCCAAAGTCACCACCGGACTGTGAACCTTGGTTGGGAAATTTAGTAGCAGTTTTGTTTGTTGACATCTGGACAAAAGTGGCTGGGACAACAACTTGATCCCTTCGAGATGATGACTTTTGTCCTTGTGAGGGGTTGACATGATGTATCCACTTTCCATTCAACCAATCAGATGTTCTTCTCAGCACAGGAGATGTATGAGCCATCAAATCCAAGAGCTCACCTTATGACCCATCAATCCCAGGTGGAGCCTTGTCAGCAAGAGTGTGATATTTCGGGCCAAGATGACCTCATCTTCCACTGTGTTATTAGGGATATTGAAAGAAATGACAAAAGCATGAATTTGTTGCAAAGTTAGCCTCATGAAACTTCTTCTAAACACTTCAGCATCATCAGAACAATCTTCCCAAAAATCTTCAATATCGGGCCGATGCACATAATTTTTGGCTCCATACAAATAGCATTTCACATAGCCTTTGTTGTCAATGTTATCCCTAATCAGCAAAAAATGAAAGCGAAATTCTTCTAAGGTTCTCTCAACTCCCTTTGTAACACCATTTGTTTTACAAGAAAAGTGAGACATGGACAATGGGAAGGAATATCCTTCTTCCCCATATTCAAATATTTGACATTAACCACGACCATCTGCCGACAAACCTCCAAGAATATCATAAAATCAGCGGGACAACGAGGCAAATTTAATGAAAGTTTTTCAAAACCCCCAATTCTGGGGTATGTGAACCTGTCGACCTGGGTATAGAAACTCCAAAATTCCATCACAAAAGCTGCAACCTCATGGGAAATTCACAGTTTGGGATTTCCCTTTGATTCCCTAACAAGCCCCATTAGGATGACATTGTTTACATGAGAAAAGGTTTGCATGCCCACCTGCAAGGTGAGTTAGGGAAATTTCTTGAAAATAGGAAGACATGCAGAGGGAGGGAATTGCAATTCTAACCCAAGCCAAATAGATTGTTGACTGGCTAGAACATATACTAAGTATGAACACATGCTAAAAGCCAAGGACTGCTGAAAATTCCTCAATTGCTCATTTAGGTGATAACTAATTACGAAGGTCCAATTGATGGAATTTTGCATACTGCAAATCACTAAGATGAAGCAGCACATCCAAAATTCAAAGGAATCGGCACGGGCATTTCCTACTACAAGATGCAATAAGGCAATAATTTCTAAAAGTTCATCCCTGAAATGTATTCTTCTAATCCCAGGGGGCAATTGAGACTTGCCTCCATTTTTAGACTTTAGCCAGGACTTGGTGATGCAATTTTTGCACTAGTCTCCATGAGCTCAGAAATACTCTTCACCAACAACAACAAACATATCTTCAGAGGCCTCTTTCTCAGGGAGGCGTAGAGCACGGGAAACACTTTCAAAGTTGATTTATGCAATGACGTTTCCATCCTCTCTTCGAATTTCCTATGTCGTTGGGCTGTATCTTTTTGAACATGCAACAATTAAATCGACACAGGGCACAACAGGTGGAAGACCAGGTGCATAAGCTAAGCCACTCTAAAATATTTTATCTCGCGATGGGGTCCTTTCTTTCTATGCAAGTTCTCGTAGGAATTCTTCTAGGTTCAAGTGCTCTATCTCTATGTCCTTCACTCCCGCCTAGTGATTTTGGATTCTGCTCTACATGGGCTCAATCTAGATAGCTCACTTCATGAAAGAACAAGTGAATAATGAAATTTGGTTCAAAAAATATTCACCACCTCGTTGATGTACTCATATGATGTGACATGTCTTCATTTATTTAGCCGCTTTGAAAATGGTTCCTTCATCTGCATAATCCTGCTGACAAGACAAAACAAGGTTAGTCCGTACAACTGACCCCACATGATGGTGGCACCCTAAAATTTGAGCAAGGATTCACAAGTCGCTCAGTCGCGGAAAATACAAACTTTAGAACCTATGGCTAGGGTTTTTAGACTTTACCTCCGTACGAGCGACTAAAACACACAACAAAGGGGATCGGGTGATCAAGGAATTTTAAAAATCTACAACTCTGCAACAAAAGTTAGAAAAAGTGGATAAAGTGTGACCAGCTTCGAAATTACACAAAGGTCATGACTAAACACTTAAGTTATGAGACAAATAAGGAGAATCTTGAAGGACGGACATGGAAGGGACTGACTCAATTGTGATTAAATTTTTAAAGGGTAACAAAATGATCATATCATGAATCACCCTTCCCCATTCAATCAGGAATCCATGGCATCTCCTATCTGGAATGAGAGGACCTACTATAATACTGCAAAGAAGTATCATCATATAATCATAATCTATATGTCCCCATGCTATCTCATATCGACTACTCATATGTAATTCCTTCTCATCACACTCAAAGATCTCACACAATCCTACAACACGTGTCTGATGATCATACACTACGTACCCTTGTGCCATGAATAGGAATGTGAAGAATACGCCAGACATCCTCTAAAGTGATGGATGCCTCACCAGTGGGAAGATGAAAAGAGCACGTCTCCAAGTGCCATCGCTCAACCAAAGCGATAATCAAGGTGTTGGGAGATTGTTGGATATCGGCTAATATGTTGTCATTGATGCCAACAAATGTGAAGTCAATATGTATTTCAGTATTGTAGTCAGATTGGTTGAGTTGGTTGAGCTTGTGTGATGTAGATGAGATGATGCGGTTTAATGGGTTTTGAGATGCTTATCTCTAGTTGATTCAGCTGAATTTGCAGAGGTCTGCATAATGATTTGATCGAGTTATGAGATCCGGTATTATGGATGGTTATTTAGTTGTTCAGTATTGGTTGTTTCTATGAATCTGTTTGTTGTGCTCCGAAATTGTAATATCTTTGGTCGTCGATGTGTGAGATGTATTATGGATGTTTATGTGTGTCCTCAATTTGATTGGTTCTTGATTTGGAGATCCATAAGAAAATCTTTTCGTTTATCAGTTAGTTATGTTGATGTTCTTGCACTCCAGTGAAAAGATGATGATGTTTCTAGTAATGCAAGTTGTTGTGTTTGTTGAGGTGTGATTCAAGTTCCGTATGGATGTTTCTAGATCATGTGCTATGCGTATTGGTGGTCCGCATTAATTGTTGTGCGTGTTATTGAAGATTTTCTTGATCCGGTGATATTCTTCTTGTTATGCGATGTTTTCGGTGTTGTAGCATGTTGCGGATGATCAAGGCATAATTCTTGGAGGTGTTTAATATTTGTGGTCATTTTTTAGGTACAAACTATGTCTTAGCCAACATTTTTTTGGTCCACATACATTATTGAAGCACGTGTGATTGTATTTCTGTAAAATATATTACGTGTTGAGTTGACCTTGAAATAAGGTTGATGTATTGTATAAATTAATGTAAGAATCATTAAGATGTATTATGGTTACATGAAAATATTGTATCAATCATACAGTAGCAGTGATAAGTGGGCGACTTGTCCGAATTTGAGAAAGAGAAGTGTTTCAGAGAAGATCAGACAGTGTGCTTAACTGGAACTGTACTTAGCCATGTTGGGATGCTATTTCATCAATTCATGATTCTTCGGATGTAATCCGAATGTTTTTGTAAGTTATGAGACTTCTTGTAACGTAGTGAACCTTCCCTAAATGTTGTGGCCTTTCTGGGTTTTTTAATTTGAGCAGTGAGCTCTAGGTAGTGTGCTTGAATGCATGTGCATTCCCCATTGTATTATTTCACTTACTCTTAACAGGGTATCATCTCATTGTGGGTAGGTTCCCATTGTGATTTTTCCCTTAACTGGGTTTTCCATGTGAAAAATCTTGGTGTTTTGTGTATTATTGATGTGGTATTTTTTTATGCTTTAACTGTTCATTATTAGATCTAAATTGAGGTTTAAGTTGCATAATTTTTTGTGCAAACTAATTCACCCCCCTTTCAGTTTGTTGCATTGTTGCCAACACAAGGCCTCATTGCCCGTAATCTTAGGCAAATGCAGAACATGGTATAGCACACGATGTCGAATAAGAGCAACATCCTCAGGGAGTAACTGATCCCGAAAATCAAGACCATTGGGTTTGGTTTGTCTACAATTGAGTACACCAAGATTCTCCTACACATAAAAAATGATGAAAATATCATAATATTGCGCTCGACAAAATCTCATAGCATGCATATTAAAAAAACAAATTTTCCAATGAATGCGAGATAAAAAGGACTTATGTGATGCAATTATGACTTATGCGAGACAATTTTGACTTATGAAAGACAATAAATCTTTTGCGACACAATAATTACTAATGCAAAAAATAACAGTCGTATGTCACACATTTATCATGCATGTGTAACTCTTATACTAATGCAACAAATTTGGCACATATGCACAATATTTAAAATGAATGTGACATAATCAAAATACATATGCGCAATAGTTAAAATCTTGAGCTCTGAGAAAAAATTGGAAAAATTGCATAAAATTAGGCAAAAATGGACAAAATTCTTGAACACTTACCATGCCTCTCATGCTAGGTGGTCTCTGATATGAACATACTCACTCTGACAAGTCTTGTCGTACTCTTTAGCTAACCATGATGCTCAAATACTCGCAAGAAAGCAAATGAGCAAATGAAGGGGTCAATTTTCTATTTATAGCTCAAAATTAGGAGTTTTCTCACTCCGATGGCTGTGGTCCCCTTTAAAGTCAACGCACTTGTAAGTTAGTCAAACAGACTCAAAATCATACAAAATTGGAAACTATTACTCACTAGCATGGTATAGTTAAATTGGTCTCAGTTCCATAATTTTTTCGACCAATTTTTCAAGGGGGCAAATTTACGCCTTAAACATCGTCGAGACATACTGGGGCAAATTTTTTTCATTTTATTTGAAACGTCGTCGTTTCGACATTGTCTCAAAGAGGGGAAAATGTAGACACCTAAAAATGTCTCATTGATAACACACTAATTATTCGTCCTATTAGTTAAATAATTCTTTAGTTGTTTAATTAATCTAATTAAATTCTTCTAAATTAACTTAATGATCACCTTTCTTCATCATTCTTCACATTATTAATTATTCCTATTTATATCCCATTCCTAATCAATTAATCACTTAGGTTCCCTTTTCAAATATTAATTAAATATTGATTATTTAATTAATTATGATTTAATACCTTTAATTGAATAATCTTTATTTTTTAATTAAATTCAATTTCTAAATAAATAAATAGTTTCTTTTAATTATTTAATTAGCTAATTTATTCTTCTAATTTCCCCAAATTCTAATTTTGTCTAATTTCAATTTCGGTTAATTTCAGTTACACGTGCATTTCAATTTCATGATTTTGAAAATCAAATTCAAAGACATGCAAAAATCAAATTGAATATCTAAATCAATTTTGCATGAATTCAAAGATCAAATTGAATTTAAAATAAATTCAATATTTAATTATCATGCAAAGATTAAATTGAAATTCTAAAACAAGTTCAGAAGCATGCAAATAAGGAATTGAATTTCAATTAAAAATCCTACTGCACATGATAAATTAATAATTAATTGATCAATTCAATTAATTGAATAATTAAATCATTTTCTTTAATTCTCTTCCAATCATTTTTTTTCTATCTTTCAATTAGCTTTTTCTCAACCACTCATCAATCAGTTAACTCATTTATCAATTCAATCAATTGAGTTCCACCTCTCAATCATCAGTTCCACCTCCAAATCAACATTTTAACTCTCAATCAGCATGTGAGCTCACTTGAGTTCCACATCTTAATCAATCTTCTTTGAAAATCTATAAATTCGACATTAATTCTTCAATTTCAACAATCACCAACTTTGAATCTTTGTGTCATCTTGCAGGTTAACAGTGCAATATTTGAGAGCCAACATTACTCAAAGAAGAGAAGAACAATGGAAATCATTTGCGATAATGGAATAGGGAGTTTTGATTGAATATTTTATACTCTTAATGTCATGCATGCAATATTTCATTGATTTATTTAGAATTCTTTAATTAGAATAGGGATTCATGATTTCCTTTTTTAATTATAGTTAAGCTATGATGAATTTCTCTGTAATACACATAGTGATTGGAATCACATCTTTATAACTTCTATTATATTTTTATCCTCATTTTGGTTAGTATCTTTAATATGTTTTAGGTCGACAAATACCTATTGTTAGTCATCTTAGTAATTATAAATTAACAATGTAAATTGCTTAACCCTTAGCCAAACACCTCTAACCACCTTTGGGGAGTACATTCTATAACATACAAGGTCATCTATGGCCTAAGGAAGACCTTGATCTATGGTTTCTTCAAACAAAACATTACTATAATTTTCCTAAACCTCACTATGTTTTTTAAGTCATTTTAAAAAAACTTGGTATAGGTCCAAATTTAAGCTTCTTTTTCTAACATTTTATTAATTACACATAATTGTAAAAACTTATTTTCCTCCATCCACTTCAAAAATGAAAATTATGGGGGCACATTGTTGAGGAAATGGAAAGATTCTTAGGAGTGAATATTAGAGCTATATAGTCTCCCTTGGGCCCTTGAGTTAGGTTGTCCTTTTAGTTTTCTTTTCCCAATACAATTGTCATATCATATTCTTCATATTATCATTATTTTGAACTAATAGAAACCCTTAATTTCATGCCCAAACGGAAAATATTTGTCCATGAAACCCTTTTCTAAATATTGAGCTTACCATCTTCCTTAAATTTATCCTTTTTATCACCTTCTACAACTCCCTTTGTTCTCCATCATAATCACACACTATGTTGCCTTAGATCAATCTCCTAGGGATTTTTTATTTCAACTATTCATTGCAAGCATCATATGTAGGACACCATTACTAATTCTATATACACACTTTCCAATATTAGAATAGTGATTTGAGGATAGCATGTGTCCTTGAGGAGTTATTCTTAGTGTAGAATTTCACTTATTTAAGGATATGATAATTCACCTTTAAGACCTCTTTAGTATAACCATCGCACACTTAAGTAGGAAAATATATTAGAGAGACAAAGAGAAAAGAGAGAGGAAGAGAGAAGAGATAAAGGTACAAATAGAGATAAAAAGAGAGAGAAAGGAATAGAGATAAATGGAGGGGGCAAAATGAAACAAAGGAGGAGAATGAGATGCAAGTAGAAAAAGAGAGATAGAGATACTTATAGAGACTGTAGACGTATAAAAATGACCATATTCCTAAATGAATATTTTATGTTCATTCCTCTATTTAATTAAATCCAATTTAATTAAATCGCCCACATTCCTCTATTTAATTAAGTAAATTATTCAATTTATTTAGTTAAATTCACTTAAGCCCCTTTTGCATCATTAATTGAATAAATCATTTTATTTAATTAAAACCCTTATGTCTACTATTTAATTAAATTCACATTTAATTAAATAGTTTACCCCAATTAAATAAATCGAATTTATTTAAAATCCCCAACTTGCAACCAAATTGAAATAAAACAATTTATTTTAATTAATTCTATTTTCCCTCACCCACTTGCATTTTCCTACATCTCCCACTTGCATCCTAAACCCTATTCCTAAATTCTTCTAGAATCCATCTAATCCTAATCAATTTACCCTAACCCATCAATTATCCCCTTTCCCTAAATTTGAGGAGGTCACTTCTCAAATTTAGAGTAAAGTCTTCAAAATGCATTAAAGCCTTTATCCATTCAACAAGATAACTTGTTGAATGCCCCCAAATTTGGAAGGACTCTTACAAATTTGTCCCCAAAGTCTTCAAACCATTAATGGTTAACTAACCCTTAGTGGCATGGTTAGAGACTTTTTGCCTAACTTAACCTCTATCTAACCCAAGGGTCTCATCAAGCATTTATTGCTTTGACCATGGTTATTCCTTTAACCCTTGCACAAGAGTTTATCCTTTGGGTAAAAGCTTTATCCAATGGATAACCTTAACCTAACCTTAACCCTTACCCCCTAGGGTAACCATGAGGTATTCTCAAGGATTTAATGCTTCTTACATCTCTTCTCAACCAGCCTTATGTTGACAATTGTCACCATTTCATTGGTGAGAATGGTAAACATGGATTGACAACTTTCAATCTTGGCCCTTGATTAACTCTTTCAATCCTGACCATCCATTGCCCTATTTTTGCTATAAATAAAGCTCTCCTTCCTCCATTTTGAGGATCCATGAATCTAATAAATCTATTATCTAAAATCCATGCAAGCTTTAGTATCTCATTTATGCTCAATTTTAGCACATCTAGTCTCTCTTTTAAACATTTTAGACTACTTCCTTTTATCATTAGCTTAAATCGTATAACTAGTATATCATGTTAGGATAGTATTACTACTAATCTTGTCATCTCATAATCTAGTTTATTGCATTTGTAGGATCATGCATAGATAGGATGCATTCTCATGTTAAAATCAATCAAAAGCATCCCTCGTTGTTGCATTCGTCATCCCTAAGCCACTTTGCTCAGTGATCTGAGAGCAAAGGCATTGGCTTGAGGGACCTTGTGAGATAGAGAACCATGGAACCATCCTTGGGAAGTTGATTCATTCTTCATGACTCCATAACTTGCACCAAGAAGTCCTGTGGGTGTGTGGACAAGCCTCTTGGAGCTTCATTTTTCACATTTTGAGTTTCATAGCCCCGCTTTTCCCGCATACATTGACAAAGAGAGAGAACCACTGATAGAAATGGAGGGAAAAGACAAAGAGAGTAATGAAAGAAGAGAGTGGGAGAGAGAGTTAGGGAGAGGGAAAGAGAGAGTAAAATAGAGTATGATAGATCCAGAGGAATATATAAGGGAAGAAAAATAACGGAGAAAGAGAGATTGAGAGATGATAAGAAATGTAGAGATAAAGATGAAGACAAGGATATAAAGAGATTTATCTCTCTTTTTCTTTCCATCTCTCTCTTTATATTTATATACCTCTCTCTCTCTCTCTCTCTCTCTCTCTCTCTCTCTCTATATATATATATATATATATATATATATATATATATATATATATATATATATATATATATCTTTTCCTCTCTTTATATTTCTTCTCCTCTATATATCTCCCTATTTCCATATATCACTTCTTATCTCTATCTTTATCGCTTTATCGCCCCCTCTCTATTTTTTTGAACTCTTCCATCTCTATTTATTCCTCTCTCATCTTTCCTCACTCTATCTCTCCATATCCCTCTCCTCTTCATCTTCTTGTTCTCTCTGTCCATGTCCATGTCTATCTCCATCTATATCTTTATCTCTTTACCCCTTTATCTCTCACTCTCCCCCCTCTACCCCTCCATATTTCTATACCTATTTATAGCTCTCTCCCCCTCACCTATTGCTAAAATAACATTATCATGTTGGCAATGGAACATGGTTGTCTTCTTCATTTAGAGAATTTGTTTTGGTTATGATTGGATTCTTGTAAGTGGATGCATATTTGATTTGAAGCTATCATTTCTCCATTGAGAACTTTGTTGCACAAAAATAATCATTTTTCTAAATGGTCTACCAATTGACCTCAAGTACTACACAAATTTATGTAAAAAATAGACCAAAATTTTCCCTAATTGACCTTCCACACCTCTTCGACATACCCATTGCACACCAAGGTGCAATTGATAGTATTATACTTGTGTTTACATTGAAATATATTGTTTGGAAAAGGATAATATTTTTCTAAATTAGTTTATAATTTAAATCATTTGATATTTGATAATCATATAATCAAATTTATGTTATCAAATTAAATCTGTATTTGTTACAATACAAATACAATATTAAGCCATATTATATTTGATTCTATTACCTTGATAATAAATAAATAAAAAAATCTCAGCCTATTTAATAATTTTAAAATTTGCACATATCTCTATATTTAATTTTACAAATTACATTATATGTTTCATGGGTAATATATTTAGTTATATATTTTAAATTAAATTTTATTTTCTATATACTTTATATATATATAGTTTTGTTAGATCTATTTTTTAGATTTTAGATTTAAAATCTCACATGGAGCTTTATGGTTTCTCTTTTATATTAAAATTTATATTTTATATTTCATTTGATATAAATTTTATCTTTTTTAATTGAAATAATCATTAATTATAAAAATTAATTTTGTTAAAATAATATTACCTTTTATATTTATTATTAACTTAAATTTTAAAGTACATTATATTTAATATTTGATATCAAATTAAATATTTTATTATATTTATATTTCATATTACATTTAAAATAGAAATTAAATAAAATTGTATATTGTAATGGCTGCGGATACCCAAAGCGTGAATGATCGCACAAGAAAAAAGTGACAGATGCTGAAAAAACATAAAACACACGATCGGAAAAGAAAACACAAACACTATGCTACAGTGCGGAAAACACAACGGATTAGCAAGCAATGCAGGAGCGAAAATAGTATGTGTTTTTTATATTTATCTCGTGGAGGTGAAATTGAAAGGGTTGAGTTGAGGGGAAAGGAAAGGTGTAAAATTCAGATTAAGGGTGTTGTTAAAGTGATACCATATCAATTCTTTTTTGGGTTTTTAAGTTCTTAGGGTTTAAAGATAAAGATATTCCTCCCAACACGACTGTTGGTCCATAACATACATGCGAAGCATGTCCTCTAAAACCTGATTCACGCGCTCAGTTTCACCATCAGTCTCTAGGTGATAAGCTAAATTAAAGTTTAACTGGGTCCCTAAAGCATGTTGAAGTGAGGTCCACAATGATTAAATAAAGAAAGGATCTCTATTTGAAATGATCCACCTAAGAATCCCATGAAGCCTCACCACATATTCCATAAAAATTTGTGCCACCATTGTTGTTGTATAAGAAGATCGAATAGGAACAAAATGAGCAACTTTGGTCAATCTGTCAACAATGACCATGATGGCATCATGACGACGCGAAGAAATAGGTAGCCCGACTATGAAATCCATAGAAATGATGTCCCATTTCCAATCCGGTACCAAATTAGGTTGTAAAATCCCTGCAAGGTGTTGATGCTCCGCCTTTACCCGCTAACATTCTAAACACTTCGACACAAAATCAGAAATGTCACATTTCATTCCAACCCAATGATATATCTATCTAATATTTGTGTGCATCTTCTTGACACCAGGATGTGCTGAATAAGGTGCACGATGGGCCTCAGTCATGATCAAAGTATGAAGTCCATCCAATGGAGGTACATAGATCTGCCCAAGATGTCGAAGAAGACCATATGCCTCAAGATTATATCCAGAATATTTGCCCTCTAATGGTCTTCCAATCTCATTCAAGGCTCTAACCTCCTGATACCAGGTGTCCTGAGGAAGGATCCCAAGGATTCTCTCTCTCAAATCCACCCCAAGGGACAATGTTGCAACCTCATGTCATCTACGACTCAAAGCATATGCCACTATATTCTCTTTCCCCTGAATATATCAAACCTCAAATTCATACTCGCTGAGGAATTCCATCCATCTTTGTTGTTGAACATTCAAGTTCGGCTACGTGAAAATATACTGTAAACTACGATGATCACTGTGTAGCTCAAACTGACGCCCTAACAGAAAATGTCGCCACCCGACTAAAGCATGACCTACAACTACCAACTCTAAGTCATGAACTGGATAGTTCAACACGACCAACCTGCATAAGCACTGCTCCTATGCCTTTTAAAGAGGCATCTGTACAAACCATAAAATCTCTGGATGGATCATGAACTGCCAAAATCGGTGCACTAACAAGAAGCTCCTTCAAAGTACAAAAAGTTGCCTCACATTGTTCTAACCAAACAAACTTCTTCCCTTTCCTCTGAAGAGAAGTGATTGGGTGACCTATCTATGAAAAACTCTAAACAAAGCGATGGTAATATCCGGCCAAACCCACAAAACTCCAAACCTCAGAAACATTAGTCGGCGTTGGCCAAGCTACAATGACTTGGATCTTAGAAGGATCCACATATACACCTTCTCCTAAAACCACATGGCCAAGATAGTTCACCTCAGATAGGAAGAAATCACACTTAGCCAAGTTGGCATAAAGTTGATTCTCCCTCTAGAACTGCAATACCTGTCGCAAGTGGCCCTCATGCTCTTCCATAGTTCTAGAATAAATCAAAATATCATCCAAGAACACAAGGATGAAATGATCAAGGTAGGTGCGGAAAACCCCATTCATGAGGCTCATGAAAACTAAAGGCATGTTAGTCAACCCAAATGGCACCACTGTGAACTCATAGTAACCATAATGGGTACGAAAATTCATCCTATGAATATCTGCATCATGAATACGTAGTTGATGATACCCAGATTTCAGATTAATCTTAGATAACACCTTGACTCACTTTACCTGATCAAAGAGATCATCTATACGAGGCAGTGGATATCGATTCCTGATGTTTACCTTATTCAACTGTCGGTAGTCAATGCATAACCAAAGAGAACCATCCTTCTTCATGAAGATAACAGGCGCACCCCAAGGAGAAACACTAGGACAAATGAACCCCTTGGCCAACAATTCCTCAATATGCAACTTCAACTCACTTAACTCCTAAGTGGTCATCGTATATGGTGCTCTTGAAATAGGTTCTACTCCAAGAACTAAATCAATGCGAAAGTGTATATCTCGCTTTGGAGGCATACCAGGAATGTCAATAGGGAACACATCGGCATACTCCCGAACAAGAGGGTGACTATGAAGAGCAACTTCCCTACTTCTCTCCTCATCTATGTCCTCAAGACAAACTGCAAAAAGCCGGGGGCCCTGACGCATACACCACTTAAGCTACATAGCGGAGATCATACGAAGTGATATAGGTCTAGGATCCCAACTATCTCAACTTTCCTGCCATGCTCATCTAAACACCCCATTGTCTTTTGACGACAATCCACACTAGCACTGTGTGATGCTAACAATCCATCCCCAACACAACTCCATAAGACCCCAAAGGAATGACTCAAAAATCAACTATGGTAGTAAAGGGTCCTAGGTCCAACTCACATCTGGGAATGAAGGAATCTACGGCCACACAAAAACTAGTAGCTAACTCTACTTGCCACCTATCCGCCTATCTAGAAGACATTAGCCCACACTGCTCCAAAATGGAGGAAGATATAAAGGAATCAAAAGCACCCGAATCAAACAGTACTGAGATAGATATACCACCCAGCACACATGTAGTCTCGATCACGGTGCTTTGGTGCTCTGCCTGACGGTTATCAACCGTCACGAAAACTCTATGGGATCAACCTGCATCCCCAACTGTAGGCTCTAATGCTATCAGTCTCTGACTACTAGTCTATTGTGAACGTCACAGACAATGTGCAGCTATATGGCCATACTGACCACAGGAGAAACTTGATCCTCTATCAGGTCCTCTACCTCCAGTCGACCCACTAGACTGCTGGAAACTTCCCCTACTAGGGGAATGAGAAGAACTCTATGAGGAATATCCCGGGAAACTCTATCTATCCCTCTGCCAGTTCTTATCCTTCCTAAACTAAGGGTTGCCCCCACACTGACCCTAAAACTGTTTTGATCTAGACTGAAATTTTTGCTGCTGTTGTTGATCACCCTTAGCAGGTGTCTGAAAACTCCTATATGGTGCAACAACCTGGGACTGATTACTCCTAGTCTCGGACCCACTGAAAGGTGCATTGCCAATTTGTACCCCTACCTCACCACCATGTGCACACGAAAGATTCTGCTCTACTAGCCTGGTTTTCACCCCAACTAACTCAATTGATGAAGGCTCAAATACTCGTACTCCCCCAGTGATGTGGTCATTAAGACCTCTCATGAAATGTTATACCAACATCACCTCAATATCAGCATATTGTTTGAGCTCATAGAATCTGTGCTCATACTAGTCAACAATCATGCCCAATTGGCATAACTCACGAAACTCATATGCGCGACGCTGTCCCCATTGTACTGAGAGAAATCGAGCTCTAAACCTCTCTAGGAACAACTCCCAAGACATTGTACCAATGTCCACATTGATCCTCTTCTCCTCCAACCTCCACCAAGTAGAAGCGAAATCCCTGAGATGCATAATAGCACACCTTGTCTTGGTGTTACTACCATACAGATGCATGGTGAAACACCTATCCAAGTAAATGAGCCAAGTCTCAGCCTCGAGTCTAGTGCCCAACCATCAAAATTAGGAAGACGGGATCTCAGCAAATCCCTCATATGACCCATGGCGACTGCCTCCTGGTCCACTACAACCTCTCTCCTCCTGAAGACCTCTCTCTCTCCACATGATCCCGAAGTGAGACTCCTCAAACTAAACATTAACCTGCTACTCAGCCTTAGCTCTAGGACCAAGTCGAGCTAATACCTCCTGGAACATCTGTCGCAACTCCTCCCTTTCGGGGACCTGCTGTATAGTAGATGCTCACTATGCTGGCTAACCTCCCCGTGCTCACTCTGGTGAACAGATTGAACCTGCACAACACTCTCATGAGTAGGCTACGATGAAGGACTCTGACGGCCTACACTATGGCCATGACCCCTACCTCTACCACGATCATGACCACGACAACGACCTTTACCTTTCCCACCCATAATCCTAACAATATAAGAGAAAAAGTTTAGATCTACAACAAGGATACTAACGAGGGAAACACAAACACTAAGACTTAGCAATAGGTCTAGTTGAATGGGCTCAATTTAAAACCAGAGTACCCAATGTTGAAACTTGGGCTCTGATATCAATTGTAACGCCCCGCCAAGAAACCCCGAAGGGATTAAACTAAAACACTGGAAAAGAGTGTAAATTTTTTTTTTTTTAAAACTTAAATAAGTTTAATGATACATTGAGTTGACATAACGTTTAGACTATACAACAAAAGACTTAACTTAACACCTAAAGGGTTTCCCAACTTGGTTAACATGGTTTAAACTAAACATTGCTTAGCACTAATTAATCTAATTAAGATGATTAACCATAAACACGTAATTACATTTAACCAATGGTTAATTTATCCAATAGTATGAAATATTATTAACATGTCTAGGTTTCATTCATGAGGATTCTTTCCATTACATTACATCTGATATTCTAATAAAGCATATGCATTTAACATTTAATTTCCATTCATACATTTGTTTTGCATCATAAGATAGAAATAACATCACATTTCACTAATTCACTAAGTCTCAAAAGGTCAGATAATGTTTACATTACAATTTACATCTTTCCATGAAGGCATACATATCAAATAATTACAACTGACCATATAAGGTCCATGATAAACAAGGAATGATCCAAAATAACAAATGGGATCCAACTGAATAACAAGACGCTCGAATCCAAGCACAACTGGAACACCTATGAAGCCAAGTCCCGCAAGAAGGAATAAACACACCCGATGGAAAGTGGCACTACCACCCGACCATGTGGCTCAAAAAGAACCACTCCACCACGTTGGGAGATAGAAATAAGACCCACTAGCAACCTACAAGGTATGCATACACATGGTCGAAACACAACATCAAAAAAACTCACATGAAGCATAAACTAGCAAAATATGACTCCACAACAAAACTCAGGTGATACCAACAAGGCTACACACTAGTGACCATAAGGGAAGAGTGTTGTCACATAGCTTGGTATGGTTATCCTGGCAGGCATCCATAGGTCCCGACCCCCATCCTGGATTATCCTGGTAACCTCTACCAAACCCCCGACCCTATCCAAGTGTCATGTGGACCCAAACAATCTTTTCATGAGGACAAGGTTGTTGGTTTGCCATTCCAAGCCTTCTCACTGCATCCTGAGTCTGTACTAGCACTCAACCATGAGTGAGGTACAATTATCTTACTTAATGTTTTTAGCTACCCTACCCCCTAATATATTATTAGGTTATCACTTACTTATACAACTTTCGAGGGGTTATCCAGCTAACCTCTTTGGGCACAACCCCCACTAGAAAGCCACTCTCCCTTATGACACTAAACAAAAATATCCCAACGAACTCCAAAACCAAAGTACCGAAACGAAGTTACACAATGGAGTTCAAGACAATAGAAAACGCTTAGCCATACAAGCCCTTGCACGTAAGTTAATAACCAACTGAGAAAACTCAGTCAAGTCACATGACCAACCCATGAAAAAGACCACATGAAAACACCTAATTCTATTAAACCAAGGACTTGCAATTTCCAAATTAAATGCGAAAACGGTCAAATTAAAACAAGCACCTTCACAAATTTAAAATAAACAACTAATTTCTCTTTCATTTAAAACACACATGACCAAGTTTCCAAATTTCAAAGTTCCAAAGTTCACTATTCCTTAATAATCCTATAGCTAATTCAGTTAACAATGTTCAAACAATAATACTATATCCATTTGAAAATTTACGCAACACATCTTAATCACATTAAATCATAACGCAATTATATTTATATAATCTCTCTCTCTCTCTCTCTCTCTCTCTCTCTCTCTCTCTCTCTCTCTCTCTCTCTCACACACACACACACAATAAACATTTATATACTAAATCTAATATTTTCTTTTTTTTCCAAAATACAATAACCCTTTTTTAAAAATTTTCTCATTCTCTCAAAATATATTTTTCGCCATATTAAAAAAAAATAAACTAAATATAAATATAAAAAAAAAATTAAAATTTTTTAAAAACCCGCATGGCATTTTATTACCACGCAACCCCTATTACAAAGGGGTGGGGCGGTGGTTGTGGGCCACGATGTGGCCCTCCCCATGGTTTTTTAATCTTTTTTTTTCAATGTTTTTTTACTAGCAAAATATAAAACCCAACATATTTTATTTTATTTTACCAATAAATTTTAAAAAGAAAACCCTAGCAAAATTTCAAATCCATTTTTAGTAAACAACAAGATTTTGTAACATCAAAACAGGGTATATGGTTTTTTTTTGTTTTCCATTTCTTTTCAACAAACAACAATTTTCTATTTCTCCAAATTTCCCAAGTTTGCCCAAAATTAAAAAATTTGGTAGCATAACCCCCTATTAAATCAACAATGGAGAAATAAAAATTAACAACCAAAAGGGGAAATTAAAAATACTCTAATTTAAATTTCTTGCAAATTCAACCCACAACTCAAAGAGAGATGATTTTAAACCAAAATTTGATCCAAATAAAAAAAACAATACACCAACCTAGTAAGCTTTCTAGGAAGACAGAGTTGAAGAAGAGCAAGCCTCAAAACACCAAACAAATTTTTCAACCAACAATTTCCAGTCCAAAACCCAAAACCATACACAGAGGTTTCTAGAATGCTTTTCCCAAATTGCATAATTAAATGTTTTTGGGAAAATTTTACATTACATAAAAAATTTCCTCCTCAAAAAAAATATCTTTTAGGTCACAATTTTAAACTTTTAAAATAAAAATTGAAATCTATATTTGCTTTTCAAAAGAATGAATTTTATTTAAATTTTCAAATTAAAATTATTTCCCTTTTTCCTCAAACATGAAAATCAATTAACCATTAAATATACATAAAAATAAAACAACTTTATTTCTTTTATTTATTTTTTAAATCAATAAAAAACACATAATATAACAATTCACTATTTAACTCAACAATTCAATTTTTAACTATTCAAATAAAGTAATTGATTAATCTATTAAAATATTAAAATACACTTAATCCTTTATTTCAAAATTAATTTTAAAAACGCATAACACGCAACAACAATGCAAAACAGAAACACGACCGGCATACCAACAGAAAGGGACAATTGACCGACGACTGACACTGCTCAGTGACGAGCAAGGCTATGGGTGAAACTTAGGACCTTAAGACTATCTCTTCCACTTCCATTGGATTATTTAGATACGCTCAGACCTGTGGAACCAGGTGAAGTCAGTACCTTGTACCTGCAAATCCCGCATCACCAATTCACGAATACATATATATATATATATATATTCAAACACGGTAGACACATCGGTGAAGGAGAATCGTGACGTTTCCTATCTCACTGAAGTGAGTGAAGGAAAATCATCTCCTCGCACCCAATACACTTACACACAAACATGATAACATATACATAACGCATCTCACACATAAAATAAATGTGTTAGTCCATGGTCAGTAATTCGATAAAATAACATCTAACCATCAATGAGGAAATAATGTGTAAACAACATACACTGAAACTCAAATCAATGTATAACATAACATAGCATAATATCTTAGTAAAACATCACCATACAATGTATCCATTAATATCCACTGAAAAAGTCAACTATAGTCAAAACAAGTATCTAAAAAGTCTAATCGAGGGAGGGGTACTACATCATGCATGGCATGTCGGTTCATATTAGAATTTTTTTTACAATTTGATAACACAACAAAGATAGAGAAACAAATGTTTCAAAATAGACAAACACAACAAAAGATAGTAAAACATCACCATACAATGTATCCACTAATATCCACTGAAAAATTCAACTATAGTCAAAACAAGTATCTAAAAAGTCTAATCGAGGGAGGGGTACTACATCATGCATGGCATGTCGGTTCATATTAGATATTTTTTTTACAATTTGATAACACAACAAAGATAGAGAAACAAATGTTTCAAAATAGACAAACACAACAAAAGATAGTAAAACATCACCATACAATGTATCCACTAATATCCACTGAAAAAGTCAACTATAGTCAAAACAAGTATCTAAAAAGTCTAATCGAGGGAGGGGTACTACATCATGCATGGCATGTCGGTTCATATTAGATTTTTTTTTACAATTTGATAACACAACAAAGATAGAGAAACAAATGTTTCAAAATAGATCGCCATTGACATTAGATCTACCCACCAATGACAGGTGAAGACACGTGGACAAAGGAATAAAAAATAAGACAATGAAAATTAAATTCAAAACTGCAACATAAAACTACAAGCATCACATCCACATATACCTAAGGGATAGGGAATCTTCGTATGTAGCGGGGATTTATTTGAAGTCATCAATGGCATCAATTGACTGGTCTACCAGCAAGAAAACCCATCAAAATTGAAATGTATGCATTTAATGTGAGGGCACCTAAAAGCATACATTACACATTACACATTCCATCAACAAAATGGATTTGGAATTGTATTTTGAGTTTGTATTACTCAAGAAGAATGATTATGATGACAATAGTAGTAGAGACGCACATGTCACAATAATTTCAAGCAAACTTGTGTGTTAAGTCAATTGTATCAACAATATCTTACAAAATTAAAGATGAGAAAAAAGGGTTTTTGCAATAGTTTTACCTGCTTAGATTAACTCCAATATTATTCACTAGTAATTACATACATGTTTGAAAGTTTTTATTTAAGTATGAATACAATCATGCATCTTGAAAGATAGTTTATTTTTTTAACCTACTTGAGATAGGTTGATTAACCTGTGATCCGTTATTTATGTTAATTCAAGATCAGTCTAGAGGTGTGTTTTGATTTAAAAACCTTGCTCGCTAGTTAAAAGAGAAAGTGTTGAGGAGGATGAGTACGTGGAAGAGTGAATGGGAGTTTTCAGTGCAAGATCTGAACATAACAGAGCTATAAGCTACGTGGAAGACAACATCGATCAATCTTTAGGCCTTTGCTAAAGATTAAGGGACCAAGAACAATTTGTAAAGAGATTGAAGGGACGATCGATGTACAATAGTCTCATTGCTTAATCATATGACTACCTAATAAGGTATTTATCAATACCATCAATCCTAAAATCTTCATAATAGGTAAACTAGAAGTCTACGTATTATCCAAAGTTGTGTAGTAGTTCTAGATAGTTCCATGACATTCAAAATATAAATATAGATTCACCTTACATTAATTAGTGCAAGCTTATTAACTTGTCCTCTCTAACATGAAAGAAATGGAATGTAAAATTCAATTAGTTTCACCAAAAAAGTGAGCTTAACAATAGATAAATTACGAAGTTACCCGGTTCGTCCTTGGACCCCCTCTTGATTCGAACGGGTTCCTGGTTCGGGTCTGGTTCGGATTGGGTTCGACCAGGGTTCAAAAAACCCAGAGGTAGTTCGCCTCTTGTTGAACCTAGTCGAACTCGGGTCGAACCCGGGCGGATCGAGGTCGAACCTGGGCAGCTGGGTGGCCCAAAAAAGCAAATTATATGCAAAATTTAATTTGAATTTGAATTTCGCCTGCTAAAAAGTGAAACTTAAACCCTAAAAGTGACTTCTAAAACATTATATTCACTCATTTCACCTCATTTGTGTTGCAAACAAAAGTTTTATGAGAGCAAGTTGAAGATAGGGTGAACAAAATTTGGCTTCCAAGATCAAAGAGGAGTTGAAGACTGATTTTTGAAGCTTCAACAAGTGTTGCAACATCATTTCCATACATTTTCAAGCTTCCATTGGCTGCAAGAGGTAGGTTTTTTAACAATTTTTTCCAACTATTTTTGTTTCACAAATTGTCAAACATGAAACTTGATTTTTTTTTCATTATTTAGTTTTTGTTTTTGAATATGTTTATATTATTTCTTGCCATAGGAACTAGAATGACATCTACATCTTCCTCCATTGGCAATGAACAAACAACTGCAAAACAAAGAAATTATCCAAATTCTCTTTTATGGAAGTATGTTGACATTATAAAACAACTTCTAGGAGGTGGGGGATTCCGTTGGAGATGCCATTTGTGTGGAATAAAAGGAAGAGACATAAAAAAATGCCCTGGAAAAGATGTAAACCTATACGAGATGAGACAGTGATGAAATATATTAGAGAGCATGAGGCGGCAGAAAAGAGAGAAGCCCGTAGATTGAACCAAACCACATCAAAGAAAATAAGGGGAATGCAAGCCCCTTCTAATCCCAATATTGTAGTAGAAGACCACCCCTTCTTTGCTACAATGAACCTCAAAGTGAACCACCCTTGACACGCAAAAGAACAAAAGGGCCTTTAGAAACCGCATTCCAAAATGAGAGTAGAGACATTGCTGATGAAGATATAGTAAAGAGCATTTATGCAAATGGGTTGTCTTTCAATGTTGTTTGCTCTCCATATTGGAAGCAAATGATAAAAAGTGTTAATGAGGCTCCAAGAGGGTATAAGGGCCCCAGTTATGAGAAGGTACATGGAACATTATTGGAGAAAGAGGTGAAGATGGTTGAAGATGTATTGAAACCCATAAGGGATTCATGGGTTGAGACAGGTGTAACAATTGTTTCGGAAGGGTGGAAAGATGCTAAGAACCGTCCCTTGATCAATGTCATAGCGGTGTCCCCAAAAGGGGCAATGTTTTTGAAAGTTGTGGATTGTGAGGGCCAAATAAAAGGGCCAATTTATTGCAGAAATTCTCATCTCCGCCATTGAGTTAGTGGGACCCCGCAATGTTGTCCACGTCGTAACGGACAATGCAAAAAATTGTAGAGTTGCTAGTTTGTTGGTTGAGCAACACTATGATCACATCTTTTGGACACCTTGTGCGGTACATTCACTCAATCTTATGCTACAAAGGGTTGGACAAAAAATTAAATGTATTACAGATGTGTATGCAGAGGCTGAGGACATCCAGATGTTCATCACAAACCACCACATGTATCATGGGATTTTTAGAACCTATTCGAATTTGGAGCTATTGAAGGTAAGTGAAATAATAATTTAATTTTACATTTTCTGATTTTTTTTAATTTTCAATGTTCATAATATCATTGTGTAAGCTATATTGTGTATTCTTCTTTAAAGTTTGGCTTTATTTTTTAATCATTTGGCATGAATTAATAATTTGTGTTATAGGTTGTTGAGACCCGTTTTGCATCAAACACAATCGTCTTAAGACGACTTGTGAAAGTTAGAGTCGCACTATGCAATATGGTGATCAACACCAATTGGGTTGTATGGAAGCAGAGTAGCACTGAGAGGGCAAAAAAAAATAGAGAGAGAATATTGAATTAGAAATGGTGGGATCTTGTTACATATCTCCTAAGTATCACTGAGCCCATCATGAGCGTGATTCGCTATACAAACATGGATAGGCCTTGCATAGGTGAGATTTATGATGGCATTGACTCAATGCTTGAATAAATAAAGGTCACTATAAATGAAAAAGAGAATGACCCCCAGGCGAAATTCTTCAAAGAACGGGAAGCAATTATTGTAGAAAGGTGGAATAAGATGACCACTCATTTGCATCTTCTTGCCTATGCCTTGACACCTAAGTACTATAGCAATCAATTTCTTGATAAACCAGGAAGGATTCCACCATGGAGAGATATAGAAGTATCTGATGGGTACAAGACAGCATTTATTAGACTATATCCTAATGATGATTTGAGAGATGTTTTTACAAATGAGTTCATAGAATTCGCAAATGGGAATGGTCTAAGTGTTGATGCACTTCGTCATAGATCCAAGAAGGATGCTCATAGCTGGTGGTACTTCCATGGCACATGCTTCCAACACCTACAACCCCTCGCTATAAAAGTTTTATCCCAAGTAATTTTAATTAATTAAAATTTTATATTTTCAAGTTTTAGTTTATTTATAGTTTACTTTGTCTTCATAGGTTGCTAGTAATTTTCTTTTTATTAATGTATAACTTTAATTGTTTACTTTGTCTTCATAGGTTGCTAGTTCATCTACTTCAGAAAGAAATTGGAGCACATACTTTTTCATCCACTCAATCAAACGCAATAGGCTGCTATCAAAAAGAGCGGAGAATTTAGTATATGTGCATTCCAACCTACATCTTCTTTCACACAAACAACGTGACTACACACAAGGGGAAACAAAGATGTGGGATATAGAGCCAAAACATACTGATTTGGATGCTCCCGCTTCTCAGCTTCTTGCATTGACACTTGATGACTCGGATATTGAGCCAACTTATAGTGCAAGTGCAAGTGGTATTGCTCATCTAATGTCAATGTCAATGAGGAGGAGGAGGATGAATTAGATGATTCATTTAATGATTAAACTTTATATTGTTGAAAGTTGAAACAATGATACTTGAATATTTTGTCATTTTGATATTAAACTTTATGTATATGATGCTATTATGGTATCATCATAATACTATGATTACAATCTTATGTTTGTTTTGTTGTATATATGATGCTATGTGACATGCAAATTTTAATTCATGCTTATAGGCTTCACAAATATCAATATATTCTCAACCAAATGATTGCTCTAATGAAGAACTTGAGAAAGTTAATACCGCAATGTTGGTTGATATGTTCTTATGCAAAGAGTTTCAAGCTAAAGCTAAAGGTGAACCGTATGTCTACGATGCTCAAGCCTTTCAGGCCAGATATAATTACAATCTTAGGAGTCAAGGCAAGGCTCCATTAACATAACCACCTCCCCCATAGGGTGGATTTGTACCTTCCGATGGGAACGCAAGCAACAATCCTCCCCCTCCTCAGGCTTTTCAAGGAGCACGTCCTAGACAAACTCAAGGGCAAGAATATGTTTTGAAATGATCTTTTGATGTTACCAAGGAGATGGAGAGGATTGCCACCACTATGTCCCTAATGGAGGTACTGAGATATTGCCCTGAACAAAAGAAGACTCTCCTTAAGAAGTTGGAACTACTGGAGTCTCAAAGCAACGAGGTTAAGATGACCGACCTGAATGAAGTCAATGCCAATGTCAGTAGCGATGCAATTGAGAACCCACCATTTTTACTTAGTTTGAGGATATGTGGAAAGAATCTGCACAACTGTTTGGTAGACTCAGATGCTTCCGAAAATGTAATGCCATACTCTATATGTCAGAAGCTCGGTCTCAACCCAGTGCGTGCAAATAGTAAGGTGGTACAATTGGACAAGACTGAGGTCAATGTAATTGGAGAATTAAAAGTTGTATACATCCAATTGGGTGTTGATCCCTGTATATCCCGTTACATCAACATTCAAGTGGTGGATATTCCAGAGGTATATGGGATGCTTCTCAGTAGGGATTGGTCAAAAACTTTAGGAGGCTACTTCTCAGTCTGTTTTACATACTTATGGCTTCCATGGAAGGGAGTGAGTAATCAGATCCGAATTGATAGTAAACCCAAGTTGAAGAAGTTGGTCACAGATTATGGAGCTCCCAATAAGGTGGCATATGTTGAAGTGAGTACAAGAGTCTATAGAGTAAATGAAATCCTCACTTTCTCCGCACCTGCCATTCCCCAATTACGTATATGTCGTACTGGCGTACCGGGTTCTTTGACCCCGAACTCGAAACGGTAACTTAGATAAATTACATAATCTTGTTGATAATTGAAGAATGATTAAAAATCGTTGTTCAATTATCAAACTAAATATCATCTATTATTTCATTTAATTTTCAAATTCTATTCCCAACTTAACCGAATTCCCAAACCTAATTATGACTATTCACATTTACATATACCAAGTTAATTAATACTAAATTCCATAGTAAAAGAAATTATTTTCCTTCTCAAATATACTATGTTACTTGTTACAATAAATTTAAAAAGGCTCCTTTTGGATTGAAGTTTATTGATCTTTTTTTCTAAATTCAACTTCTAAGCTCCCACTGATTGTTAATTAAAAAATTAATTTTAAATTCCATGGATTCAACTATTTAATCTCAGATCTTTGAAAACATAAAATTTTGCAGCACTCAACATTGGAAGAATTAAAACAAAGAACATAGAACAACAAATTATTTTATTAATTATTCATCAAGAGATTACAAATGTATAGCTGCTGAAAATTCAAAGATGTTTCTGTAGAAGAGCTTACAACACACTAAAATAATTGACAACTGAAAACTAAGTAAGAGCCATTGATAGATTACTGGAATTGTTCAATAACAAACTAAACTTATGGCAACAAACTGGACATTTCATTATACACTAAGGATATTTTTCTAAGATGCCAGCTAAAATTCTGAATCTCAAGAATAATGCAAACTACATGCCATTAAAATAAAATAAGAAAAAAAATAATAAATCTCTCCATTATTATATTTTAAAAAGCAATACATTGCAATTTTACATGTGGATGCCAACTTTACTCTACTGAAGTGAGTAAAGAATATACATCTTAGACACTTAACTAATGTTTTTAATATTTGAATTTTAAGGGGATGATCAGTATACAATACTCTCATAGCTCAATCATATGAAAAATAATTTTGAATTCCATGCATACCCTTCTATGGATTCAATTATTTAATCTAAGATCATTAGAAACATCAATATTTGTAGCAATCAATATTAGAACAGTTAAATCAAAGAACATGGAACAATTAATTATTTTAATGATTTATTATGAAGAGATTACAAATTTATAGCTACTGAATATTCAAAGATCTTTCTGTAAAATACCTAACTCATTTGACAACACACTAAAATAATTGACAACAAATTGCATTTGACAACAAACTGGAAATTAGCTATGAGTTATTAACAGTTTACTAGGATAGTTCAACAACAAACTGAGCTTATGACAAGAAGCTGGACATTTCATTATGCATTCACCAAGGGTGTTTTTCTAAGATGCCAGCTGAAATCTCAAGAGTAATGCAAACTATATATCATTAAAATAAAATTAGAAATAAAATAAAAAATCTCTATTATTGTATTTAAAAAAGCAATATAATGCAATTTCACATGTGCATGTCAATTTTAATAATAGAGGAAATGTGTTAAGTTTACCATCTAAATTAGAACGATTTCCTGAATAATTCAAAATTATATCTTTCGTAGTCCCCAGTGACCCATTTACAAGATTTTCAAAATTTAAGCTAAATATAGTCAGATATAAAAGCACCGATCTCCCTTAATATAGATAATATTACAAATGTTTTGGTAAAGTATATCAATAGAATTGACTACTCTGCCTGTGCAAACTTCATCGCCCCATCATAAATCTGGGATACATAGTGATGTCTTATATCACTTAAAGAAACTCTACTAGAGCATACTGGACACTGCAATCATTTATATAATAGTTTAAGTACATTAAAACACGTATGTAATGTGTAATTGAATCAAACAAGACATTCAGAAAATATATTAAATAAGAATCAAATTTCACTTACAGTGGAGGAACCACGACTTCCATCTCTTGAAATCCATTTTGTTATGCATGATCTTCCAAAGAAATGGCCACAGGAAAGAGAACTGGAATTCCACAATTAGAAATGTTAGAATTCTTCTTATAAGCTGTTAACAATAAACGAAATATTCCACCAAACTCAAGAGCCAGTAATACTAGCTACAGATAATCCACCCCAACTGAACATTACTAGCTACAAATAATGCATCCCAGCTGAGCATTACATTGACAAACATATCGTGGCAGATTGGAATATTGGAGTGCATAAACTATCTTTCATGTTGTAATGCTCCTCTTTATCATCATTCTGAATTCCTTGTTGAATGGTGAATGTTGCATTGTTGTCTTCTTTGTATAAAGAGGAGCATTACAACATGAAAGATAGTAATACATCCCAACTGGGCATTACATTGACAAAAATATGGTGGCTGCTTGGAATATTGGAGTACATCAAACTGTAATAGAATGCATGCGACACAGTTTGATTACAGCATGGAAGGTTTGTCATGTTGCAATAGAAAACATCTGATCTATACACGTATGACTCAAACATCCTGGAGTTGATAGGCATCCAGCTCATGAAGGCATTCTCGTCTTCAAAGATAAGAGAAAATGAAAAATAGCAAAACAAAATGTGTCCAAAACATGTTAAGATCGAGCACACCACATCACCTATGATGATCCAACTGAGTTGGCACATCAAACCACAATTTACGGCAAGAAGTTTAAAGACAAGCAAGCACTGCTTCATACGTTATCCACCAAAAATCCTTGAAGCTGATTGACATCCAGGGCCTAAGCGCAGGCATTCCAACAACTAAAGAGGATGGAATCCTTAAAAATTAACAATAGAGTTCTACATTTTAGTATTTCCTAAAGTTCCTAGCATACTTTTTATCCTACTTCCCCATTTCTACAGCAGCTAAAACAGCATACCTTCCCCCACTGAAGATTTATAAACACGTGAAGCTTCAGATGAAAATGAAAGCCCGTTGAGTATAATATTAAGGTGTGGACAAATGATTTCACCTGTAACTGTAAGTCTATTTCTTAGAAAATGCATAAGCCTAATGCCATAGAAAGAATGCCTGCACCACAAATATGACTGGGCTTTGAATGTTTACTACAATACTTTGTGGCTATATTCCAAATTTTATGGAGGAAAATTTAAATTAAGGCATTTCTTCTCAATGCAAAATAAAACGGAACATACCTAAACTAGCAGAATTCATGCCTAAAAAAGAGACATCTCTGAACCACGAGGGAGGAAGCCAAAGGAACACTGCCAATTTGGCATTTCTGCATTAGACAGTTGAAAAGCTGATTTCTTAACAATTTCATCAGTATCCCTTAGGCTTCTTTCTTGACCAATTTCATTTACTGCAGGGTATGTTGACATAGTATCTGATAGTTGGTTGCTTTCGTTCTTGATCAATTTCCTTTACTGCAGGGTACATGACATAGCATCTGATAATTGGCTGCTTCCTATCCATATTTGTTTAAATCATACTCCGGATGGAAACTTCTATGGATGGATCAATGGCTATTTCAGCATAAGGAGAAGCATGGAGGCCTAATATCCAAAACTGGAAACAAATACATGCTAAGCTAACCACTCTGTTGAGAATGATGAAGAAAACATAAAATACTGCGAATAGGAATCACATTCAAGTATCTTACCTACAATCCAAGTTAAAATCACTTTTTATCATAGATATACTTAGTCGAGACAATTTTTTGATGGGTCTTCTAAAGGTAACCTGGGTCGGCTGGGTGGGGGTGAGATCATTAGAGATCCAAAGGATAAGGTCATGGTGGCCTACGTGGCAAATCTGGGCTCTCAAACGTCCAACGTGGTCATTATTGAGGGTGATTTGAAAAATGTCATAATGATGCTGCAAGGGAAAGTGAAGCCGGGATGGTGGGTGATGGATATAATCACAAAGTGCCAAGACATAATTGCTATGCTTGGCCACGTCAAATACCAACACAGCTTCAGAGAAGGAAATAAAACTATGGATAGAGTGGCTAACTTAGACCCTTTTATTGAGGGCCTTAAAACTTGGATGACGCTACACGAAATACCTGTGATGTTGTTCGTGCCACGATCACTGAAGAAAGTCATCCCAATGAGATTTAAAGATTTTATTATTGCCTTTTCAATCTCTTCCTTGGCCATGTTGTACTATAATCATTTATTGGAAAGCACTCTCACATTCCTATAGACTACCTTATATTTTGTTAGCCACCGGTTGTCCCAATGTATTTTGGACGAAGGCCAACCCTCAGACTTCAAGACCTTTATGACTCTTCAATTTTGAATAGCATCAAAAGTGTGTATGCATGATAAATAACATGAATATAACTCTTAATGGTTCATTAATATCATTTGCTTAGTTACTTATGAATGTGAAATTTAATGATTTCATTATATGGAATGAAATGGTTTTAATGATATTATGCTATATGTTTATTTGGGCTAACCTGTTACTGACATTTGTGATGGTGTTTGTATGAGAATTGACATGTTATGCAGGTGCTCAGGGTGCAACAAGGGCGCACCTGTCTGCCTACACCAGGAACAGTCTGAAAACCTAGAGACCCAGTTGGACCATTAAGGACGAAACTTCTTTAGATCTAAATTCCCAATCATGGCCAACGATATAATCTAGGGAATGGACTATAAGGGGATGAAATAAATTCCCCACCCCACATGAAGCATAAGGACATGAGATTGAAAAAAAGAATAAAATAAAACAAATGCACCTTGGAGAAAATGAATTTGCAGCATATGTATTATATTATCCAAGCTTCAAGTACAAGATAAATTATTTTGGTTCTATGTTTTGGAGGGCTAATTTCTCCTTCCACGGCCAAGGTCGTTGCGCCCAACAAGAAGAAATGAAGAAGAGAGAGGAGTCGTAGGTAGAGGACTAGCCGTGCCAGTCTCTAAACATAGTCTCCCCCAACCTCTTCCTTAAAACTTGCACCAACCACGTGTTGGGAAGGGAACCGTGGGTTTTAAATCAGCAAAAAGAGGGCTTCTGGGATACATATTTTTCTGGGCTGAGCGTGGAGACTGGGGGTGGCCACTAATTGATACAAGAGACATCGATTTGCAGTGAGTAGAGAGGAGGAGGACTCCGAAGGAAACCAGTCATCTACAACTTCATCCTGAAAAGGGGTCAGTTCCTTCATTCTTTGCTATCAAAAATGAAAGGACTTTTCTTTCCATTCAATTCCAGCAGTAGGGAATTAGTCTAAGGATAAATAGTCTGCATATTACAGGGTAAAAGAACCCTTTTCTCTTACATTAATATTCGTTTTTTGGGTTTGGTCATGCCATTCTCTAAGGCTCTCAGTTAAAAGTCTATTTGCCTTCCTTATGCTGTCAATTTGCTGCATACGTACCTGCCAAGGCATTTTTATCAGCAAATATTCCGCTTCCAAACACTTGTATATTTTGTATCTCGGTAATACTCTGCCGATCTCTCCTAAATGTAAGCCTAGAAAAGCCATTATAGAACCTTGAATTTGTAAATATCCTACTAACACTGCATTCCAAGAGATAATATCTTGTTGAGCAAATTTCATACCTTCCCCACGCTCTAATATTTGCATAAATGTCTTCCAGGTTGACTGCTGCTATAACTATTATTACCCTAAGTATGTGTGTATATAAGTCCATGCCACAACCATACATACATACACACACACATAGCTATATATTTATAAATAAAGTAATAAACAGTGAGATGGCTTAATAGCTACCAAATGCATTTGCTGGAAAGCTTCTAAGCCTCTTAAACAACTGCATTTTGTGCATGATCAGTCTTGAATTTTGATGCTGCTGTTGAAATGAATAGCTAGTTCGGATCATATTTTAATGTTGCCTTATGGCAATTAAAATATTATCATATTGTAATAAGGTTAAGCGTCTACATGTCTAATAGGGCTGGGCCCAAAATGAAACGTGTTATAACTTGCAAATTATGTAGGCCCCAAATTGGGCGCCAAAAGGGCAAAACTAAAATATGTTAAAATAGCAGCAATTTGGTTAAAGCTGACTTGGAAAACTTGAACATGAATCTTGTATATAAAAAAGATTCATTTTACACTTCATACACATCGCATCATCTTCATCAAGTGCCGTTAGCCTTATGCAAAATTCAGTCAGCGAACTCCAAGGAAAGAAGAGGCAAGTCTATCCGATCATTGAGCGAATCCATTGGACAGCTTGCTGGGCAAGGTGGTGTCCTATACTTCAGCAATCTCCTTCTCCAAGTGGTGTCGATATTCTGCTCTCTCTGAAGATATACCACAGCTGCATATACTTGGTTTAGTCTGCCCTAGATTGGCACTACAATCAGATAAGTAATCTGATTCATGTAATCCGCTTATAAATAAAGGAACTGATTTGAATCTTTGATGCTGGGTTTTCCCTCCAAGAGGGAGGTTTTCCCAGGGTGCTTGTGTCTTGTGTACTTTATTTGTTATTTCTGCTTATTCTCAATCTGATTATAATTTAAGTAACTAGATTAACATCTGATTGCCTAAAACCAAGATGGTATCAGAGCCAAGTCCAAGCTAGGAGCCCCAAGCACACGAGAGGTGTGGCTTAAGGGGGGGTGTTGGTGTTGGAAATAAGCCACGCCCGGACTGACGATGGACTAGTCCAAGAGGGGCTAGTAGCTCAGTGGTAGAGCACTCCAGCAGCGTATGGAAGGTCCTAGGTTCAAGTCCTAGCTGGTCCATGTCTCAACATGGTATCAGAGCCAAGCTCGAATTAGGGGTAATCAGATTGATTGTAGTCATTCCTCCTCTTTCGTTTTGCTCTTATCACTTCATTCGAAATGTTGAACTGTCTTAGGGTTGAAGATAGATTGGATGGTGCATCCAACTTCACGTCATGGAGATTCCAAATCATGCTTGCATTAAATGGAAGTGATCTTGCAGACTTTGTGGAGAGATCATCCATTGAACCTGAGGCAGAAGAGGAAAAGACTTCATGGAGGAAGAAAGATTTTCAAGCTCAGAGAATGCTGGTTGACTCTGTGAAGGATCATATTGTACCTATCATCTCTAAGTTGAAGACTGCCAGCGAAATGTTCAAGACATTAGAAGAGATGTACGAAATCAACAACACCAGTCGTGCCCTAGCTTTGAAGCAGCAACTTCATCACATCAAGATGATGAAAGGTAAATCCGTCATAGCATACTTCATGAGGATTTCTGATTTGAGAGATCAGCTCTCATCCATTGGGAAGGTTGTTGATGACAGTGACTTGACCATGCTTGCTCTCAATGGTCTTCTGGCATCTTGGGAGTCTTACATTCAAGGAATTAGTGCAAGATCAGAACTTCCCAAGTTCGACCGTTTGAGAGTAGATTGCATACAAGAAGAGTCATGGTTGATAGCAAGAGGAATTGAGCGTGATCATTGTGACGTAGACAATCAAGTCCTTGCTTCGCATATGGTTAAAGGCAAAGGAAGGAAGTGGAATAGAGACAGAGATTCGGATCTTGCCCCTAAATCAAAAAGGAAGGACTTATCTCACATCCAGTGCTTTAAGTGTGACAAGTATAGTCATTTTGCTCGGGATTGCAAATTAAGGTCCACTCCTCTTGCTTCTTCTACAGAAGTTGGCATAGGGACATCTCAGGAGGAACAAAGGTCAAATGAAGACTTCCTTTTCTAAAAGGAGGAAATGTTAGAGGGAGCTTGACATCTTTAGCTTCAGAGGGAGCTTGTCAAGCTCAGAGGGAACCAGTTTCTTTCAGCTTCAGAGGAAGCCTCATTTTTGGGTAACGCATTCTTCTCTGGGAGAAGTTTTCATTCCACCCTCTGCGAGTAGGCATGGTGGACCCACCCTCTACGAGTAGGTATGGTGGGTATCATTGAAGAAATTCCACCCTCTGCGAGTAGGCATGGTGGTCCCACCCTCTGCGAGTAGGCATGGTGGTCCCACCCTCTGCGAGTAGGTATGGTGGGTATCATGGAAGAAATTCCATGATGAGTTCATTCACCCTCTGGGAGTAGCTATGGTGAACGTATCATTTGTTTTATCCATGGGAGTAGCCATGATGGTTGCCACTATGTAACTTGATAGAATCCTCTCTAGCTAAGAGGGAGTGTTGAAATGAATAGCTAGTTCGGATCATATTTTAATGTTGCCTTATGGTAATTAAAATATTATCATATTGTAATAAGGTTAAGCGTCTACATGTCTAATAGGGCTGGGCCCAAAATGAAACGTGTTATAACTTGCAAGTTATGTAGGCCCCAAATTGGGTGCCAAAAGGGCAAAACTAAAATATGTTAAAATAGCGGCAATTTGGTTAAAGCCAACTTGGAAAACTTGAACATGAATCTTGCATATAAACAAGATTCATTTTACACTTCATACACATCGCATCATCTCCATCAAGTGCCGTTAGCCTTATCCAAAATTCAGTCAGCGAACTCCAAGGAAAGAAGAGATCTAAGTCTTCATACTGCTGTAAGTCTATCTGATCATTGAGCGAATCCATTGGACAGCTTGCTTGGCAAGGTGGTGTCCTATACTTCAGCGATCTCCTTCTCCAAGTGGTGTCGATATTCTACTCTCTCTGAAGATATACCACAACTGCATATACTTGGTTTAGTTTGCCCTAGATTGGCACTACAATCAGATAAGTAGTTTGATTCATGTAATTGTTGATGTGTCTTTTGTACACGACCAAACACAGAATAAAATACCTAAAGGTACCTTATCCTCTCTTGAACACAATTTCCCGACTGCTGAAGATCTCGTCGAAGGATCAGTCGGAGTAACTCCAAGGTTCTGATATGTAGGTTCTCTACATGTGGATAAGCTCTTGCGGTATGATGTGATTTTGCTGGAATCACAAGGGGACTTACATTTGACTGCCTAAGCATCTGATTTATTGGAACTCAAGTCATATCTATTGGTTGGAAGATAAAGAAATGTCAAAAGGTACAGAGTTTAGAGAGTCTACTCTAAGACCTAGAATGCAAGAAGATGGATGAACGACTAGGTGGAGTCCTACTGGGTTGGGTCTCACCATCAAGCTTGAACAATCCGACACCAACTCAGTGCGATCTTCTAAGGGATGCTTCAAATATATTCAAATCAGATACCATCAGATACTAATCATCATTCAAGTTAATGCATGAACAATAGACGTGTAACGACTTGAGATTAAGCTCATTCTATGCCAGTTGACCACGCAAGGCGCACTTACAGTCAGCAAGAGGCTAGTGGTTTGGACTAGGGGGATTCCATGCGAGTGCATTCAATAAATTCTTTCATTCAATCTAATCATTTATCATCTACAATGAAGATTCAACAAGAGACCATGCATATTGCAAAGAAACGACACATTTCACCATATCTTCAATGAAAAGGGGGTTCATTTACAATCAAGGCAACAATTTCTTGCCTTCTCTTCCTAATCTATTCTAATTGCTATTCTATTTGCTATTCTACTATCTATTCTCTATTATTCAATCTCTGACTATTATCTATTAACTAACTATTAACTATTACAAATGAGGAGCCAGGGCTTTATATAGAGAACCCTTTACAAACTGACGGCTCTGATTAACTTAGAATCAATGGCTAGGATTACAAGATAGAAACCCTAATTAGGGTTTGTTACAACAAACTTCCTTAGCCAATTAGAAAATTACATTTCAGAAGTGAGGACCAATAGGAAGCAGGGGTAGGTACATCGAAGTTTGTGCCGCCTCCGGTAAATTAGGTACATTGAATCTGATCATGCTGAGGTGGACCAATCCGACGGGAAGAATGATGACTAGGATGCCACCTTGTCTAACGCTTGTGACTTGGTTGATCCTCTTCTGTCTTTTGACATGATGAATGATGTACTTCCTTTGTTTGACCAGGCTTCCTTATTGTCAAGTCTTTCTTCTCCGATAGCACACCTCCGCCTGGAAGTGCTGGTAAAGCCCTTTCTTTGTCATCTTGTGAAAGAATGAAGTCTTGAGGCTAACTTGAACTCCTTGAACACTCCTAGTCTTCCAATGCTTCAAAGCACCTTGAGTCTTCCCTTTTGCCTGTGGAACGTCCTTGATGATGATGGGCTGGAAGAGGTCGTCCTTGCCTTGACCTGGTCTTCTTCTATCTGCAAAATAAACCAAAAGATGATTAAGGATACATAATAAATTTATTTAACATAGCATTTTCTACCTTAAATCATCAATAAGAGTTATCAAAATGAAGTTCACTTGAAATCCTTCCCAAGGACAGGCCCCAAAAATTTTCGCCCTCGACCCTGGCCAAGGACAGGACCTATTTGGGATTTTCGCCCTGGACCCTCTAGAAGGGTCAGGAGCGAAATTCTTGTTTAAGCTCAAATTCCATCATTTTATTGGTTCAAAATGTCTCCAAGACAATCATATGCTATCTTTCTCTTGTCCAAAGCCTAGGAATCCATGTCTCAACCTTCATCATGAGCAAGTTAGGTAAAATTGAGAATTTAGCCCTGGACCCTTAGGAAGGGTCAGGAGCGAATTTCTTTCCTTAGCTCAAAATACTCACTTTTTTCACTCACAATCCCCTCTAGGGCATGCTAGTGGCAATCTTTAAGCCCAATCTACCTTGATCACTGCCTTGGCCTAGCACAAATTTGGAAGAAAAAGGACATTTTATGAATTTCGCCCTGGACCCTCTGGAAGGGTCCGGAGAGAATTTCTAGTTTTAGGCTTGATCTTAAACTTCCTTTACCTTAGTTCATCTTGCAAGGCAAGAATACCTTACTCCACCTTCAACCATGCCACAAGAATCAATGTTTTGGCTTCACCCAAGGAGAAAATGGTGGATTTGAAGAGTTTTGCTTTGGACCCTTTGGAAGGGTCAGGAGCGAAATTCATGTTTTGCTTGTTTTCCCTCACTCAACTCCATTCCTCTCACTTTGTTCTAACTTGCTTCTCACCTCTGGATCTATCTCTCAACTTGCTTGGCAACATTTACTTGGCCTCAAAAATGGCTAAAAGGAGAATTTCGCTAAAAAACATGGCCAGGGACAGGACCTATAAGGGATTTCGCCCTAGACCCTTTGGAAGGGTCAGGAGCGAAATCCTTGTCCAAGCTTAGAATCTTCATTTTTGGAGGCAACAATCCATTCAAGGGCAATCCTAGGGGCATCCCCCAACTTCTCCCACCTTGGTCTAGGCTTAGCTTGGCATAAAAATGAAAGGAAAAGGGTGTTTTAAGAAATTTCGCTCTAGACCCTTTGGAAGGGTCAGGAGCGAATTCCATATTTTAAGCTTATTCCTTATTCCTCTCACTTCAATTCATCTTCTAAGGCATGGTCATGCCACTTCAAACCCATCCAAGCCATAAAAACCAAAGACTTGACTTGCTTTGAAGGGAAAATACGTGATTTTAAGAATTTCGCTCTGGACCCTTTGGAAGGGTCAAGAGCGAAATTCATGTTTTTGCTCAATTCCTTCAAGTTTGAAGATCACCAACAAGTCAAAGTCATGCCTAAAGACATCTCCCATCTTAATTTACCCTATCCCACACTTGACTTAGCATAAGATCGAGGGAAAAGGGAGGTTTTGGGGAATTTCGCTCTGGACCCTTTGGAAGGGCCAGGAGCGAATTTCCCCCTCTAGGACAAAATCTCCACCTTTTATTGCTTTCAATCATTCCCCAAGGCAAGAACATGTCCATCTTTCTTCCAACATGACTTGGACACTAAGAACTTGGCCAAACAAGGAAGAAAATGAGGTCCATGGAAATTTTCGCTCTGGACCCTTTGGAAGGGTCAGGAGCGAAAATCATGCTCTAGGCTTGATTCTTCATTTCTCCAACTCCAAACCACCTCAAAAGGCAAAGACATGTTATCTCACTTCCATCCACGCCATAAAGACCAAGGACTTGACCTCCTCTAAGGGAAAAATAGGTGCTTGCAAGAATTTCGCCTTGGACCCTTTGGAAGGGTGAGGAGCGAAATTCTTGATCTTGGACAAAATCTTCACATTTTGATGCTTTCATTCACTTCCTAAGGCAAGAACATGTCAAAACCTTCTCAATATGCCTTAGAAACTAAGATCTTGGTCTAGTCAAGGGAGAAGTGGGTGTCTTCTAAGAATTTCGCTCTGGACCCTTTGGAAGGGTCAGGAGGGAAATTCAAGTTTTGGGTTGATTTCACACCTCTTTCCTCCTCAACTCACTTCAAACTTGATTTAACCAATTTCTTCTCGCCACAATCAAGTCCACTTACCACCAAATTAGCTTGAAAACCTCACCTTTCAATGCCTTAGGCAAAATAGGGAGTCAAATGAGGATTTCGTTCTAGACCCTTTGGAAGGGTCATGAGCGAATTTCCTCCTCCAGGCTAATTTCCATCATTTTGTCACTTCAAACCTTCTTCCTAAGGCCAATATGCATCCAAGTCCTTCATACCATGCAATAGAGGTTTCAAACTTGGTCAAGACAAGGAGCAAAGCAGAGGAAATATGAATTTCGCCTTGGACCCTTTGGAAGGGTCAGGAGCGAAATTCATCCTTAAGCTCATTTCATACCTCAAACTTCCTTTCCTTGCCTTGGATATAACTTTTCAAGACTTCTCCTATCATCTCCAGGCCAACTTGCCTCTTACTTCGCCCAAAAAATCTTCATTTTCAAGGCCTAAGGCCAAAATTGAGGGTCAAAAGGAGGAATTCGCTCTGGACCCTTTGGAAGGGTCAGGAGCGAATTTCCTATTCTAAGCTCAAATCCCTTCTCAAACTATCTTGACTTTGCCCTAGACTTGATCCTAAATCAATTTCCTTCCATGTCCTTCGCCAAATTTCTCAACCATACACTGACCTAGATCAATTTTAGGTTCCTTATTAAATTTCGCCCTAGACCCTTTGGAAGGGGCAGGAGCGAAATTTGAGTTTTGCTCAAACTTCTTGACCTATTCCGCTCATCTCACCCAGTCTGGCCTCCTTTGATCTTCTTCTCATCAAATCATGCCTAGGATCTCATTTTTCACCAATTGGATCAATCTTAACCCTGAGAGATGACACTGACTCACTAACTCACTTGAACTCAAACAAGACACAACTAAGCCAAAGGAAGACCTTGAATGAAACCCTAACCTGGAGCATCCACTGACTCACCCTAGCTCAAGTAGAGCCTGCTATCTAGCGATCCCCCTGACAGCACTCATTATGCAAAGGCTAACAGACAAAACTCTAAAAGACCCAGAAAACAAACCCTAGAAAGCAAAAAGTAGGGGTCCCCATTTGCAATGGGGCGATGTGTGAATATGTCACAATAGTAATCTGCTTATAAATAAAGGAACTGATCTGAATGAGGTTTTCCCAGGGTACTTGTGTCTTGTGTTGTGTACTTTATTTGTTATTTCTGCTTATTCTCAGTCTGATTATACTTTAAGTAACTAGATTAACATCTAATTGCCTAAAACCAACAGCTGTCCTATACTATTATTCTCCAGCCAATATAAACTGGTGAGCATGCTCTTTACAGGGCTGAAAATCATGGAAACCAAGCTCTTATACGTGACTACTAGATGCTACTCTATTTCTTTATTATACCGTCCATAGGAACTTGAGAGCTTGATGTCTATGGGGGTTTAAGTTCATTTTAAAATCCGTTTTTTTTTCATGAGATCATTATACGCTGCCCAACTCTTTAGGTTACAGCCAATATGGACTGAGATCATGCTTTCTACGGGATTTAAATACATCAAAAATCAGGCTTCTATATAGGGCCAATATAGGCTGCCCTGTACTTTTAATTTCCAGCCATTTATATAACTGCCCAGTATCCTTATTTTGCAGTCAAAGTAAACTGGTGTAAATGTCTTTCTCAGGAATCAAACTCCTCCAATTATGATTTTATAAGTGGCCTCTATAAATGATGTCTAGTAATCTCATTCACAGCTAATGTGATCTTGTTTACATGGTCTTCAAGGCTTGAAATCCATCAATTTCTGCCCTTGATCTAAGATACCATATGCTGCCCAACACCCATAATCCGTAGCCCTTGGGAATGGGAGGACATGCTCTAAACATGGCTTAAAATCTTGTGATATTGACTTCAGCTAGAATACATATGGATATATCAATGTATATATTTATTTAGATGCAAAATCTGATTATCACATGTATATGCTTGGATACAACCCGGTATGTGCATATGAAAATCTGGTTTTATATTTATATATAGATTTATCTGTATGTAAACGTACATGTACATAGATGTACTCGGCTTCCGCCTGAGAGTGTGTGAATATATCCATCTGACTGGTAGAGTTGTGGGTGTTCTTACCTTAAGCACTTAAAGATAAACCTATCCCTATATTCGTCTAATCTACCATAGTAAACCAGAATCAGCTGGGCTAGAGATGACTTAAGTGTGGACCACTAGGTTATTGAGCAAGGCTAAGCAGTCATTGGGTCGTGCCAATGATCGATGCTTAGAACTCTGTGGGGATATGGTAGCCTTCACTGGGTACATGGAGGTGAGGAGATGATAAGAGCTATCTCAAGCATGATACAGGAACGATTACCCGGGTAATTGTCTTTCCGTGCAACAACAATAACTGAGATAATCGTAGTATCGAAAGTTACTCTAGCAGCCACCTATAGCACGAGGGTGGCCATTGCCAAGTGCAACCGGATTAAGGGAATAAGGTAGGAGACTCTACCACTATGGGTTGGTTACTACATCCCCCTCGGTGGACATACCCCTCGTTGGTGGCCTACAAACGTAGGTGGTAGGAATCCATCGGGTTGGAAGGTTTGTGACTTAGGTACTCTCTAAAAGCCCTTGAGCCTCGAGTTGGAGGATGGACCCCAGTGTAGTATGGGATGCACCTAGTCGTCCACCCCAACTCCCTAGACTATGTCCTACTTGCGCTCATTGCTGGTGGTGCAAAAGACGGGGATATGGATAGGACCCATGGTGTAGTGCGCAATGCATCCATGATCCATCTCCTGAGCGATGTACCGGTAAAGGTGGGAGCATGTATTCCACCTACCAGCTACCAAGCCCTTAAACTAGACCTTATCCCTACCTTGCAGCTGATGAACTCTCCAGAAAAGAAGAAAGAACAACAACCCCTTTCCTTAGACTACTTCAAACTGTATTCAAGAAGGGTTGCCAAGTCCGCTTGGATGGGGTGGAAAGGGCAGCAGTTCACATGGATGGGATTGTTGCACCCCACCCACACCAAAGAGAGAGAGATAGAGTCCGTTCACCGAAGTGGGACAGCCATGTATCAAGCTAACATAAACAGGTATCCGCCCTATGGTTTCATTCCTTGCTAGTTTGATATGTGCACACTAGTGCATTTGTATAGTTTAATTGCTTATTCTGATATAGAAGTTGTTTCAGCTTGCAAGCACTTTGTCCATAACCAACAAGTAAAAAAAAAATTTGCTCCCATGGTTGTGATCATTACAAGGACTAGCTTGTTAAATCTTGTAATAACTATGCTTTTAGCAATACCGCCCTTTCTAGTCTCTTTGAAAGATCCCAAATGGATCCTTTTGCTGTTGCTTCTGTAAATTCTTAATCAAACATACTATATTTTTGTAATTTTCCGGTGATCTTATAGAATAGACAGAAGTTGCAGAAAGGGATTGTTTCTTTTTGGGTTTTGATGTTATATGTAAAGTAATTGATAAATAGCAACAACTATGAAATAAAACAGTAAACAATGTTCATATGTAAGAACACTTAATCAATCTGAAAATACTGCAAATCATACCAGGCAAATAACCTAGTTTTGTATTCAGCAAGAATCCATACATTTATTTGGAGCTGTTCTCAATCTGGATTTATGTCAGATGGAGGAATATTACTGGCAACGAACAAGGAAGACCAAATAAGCTGAATACAACCCTTCAAGCCAACATACAAACAAGGTGTGGTTGCAAAGGAGGCGTGGAAGCTGCTGCAAATCACGTGCCAGCTGAAATAGACTAGCCGCCCTGTTGAAACCCCCAATATGCACGTTGAATCTTCAGGACAAGAAGATGTGTCTTCTACCTCTGACAATCTTTGTGCAATCCTGGATAAATCCACTGTCAACTTCTACTGAGGGCTATGTCCCAGGAAGCTCAAACCTGGGGTTTGCGTCCTAGACCAAAATCACTCTTCCAGAGCAATTCCCAAATTTGCAAGTTTCAAAATGATCAAAGATGCTATCAATTAGGTTTTCATCTCCTCATAACTCCTTTCCCTTTGCAAGTCGAACCCTAAAGAATAATAAAGCTTGCACTTTATAATTAAAGTGACACTTTCCCAATTATGGCATCAAACTATAGAAAAATATCACTTTATTGCGAATAAATAGCTTCAAGCATCCAAAAAGACTCCGGGAGGTGAGAATCATGTAGCAAAGTTCAAGACCTTTCCAACGAGCTATAACACATAGGCATATCAAACCAAATGAAGCCAAAAACCCCTTATTACTCCGAAATGGCTATATACATAGCCTTATTTTAATTTATTTAATCGCTAACTTAGGAAATATTTAAATATATTAAAATATTTCCATAGATCCAATAATAGCCCAAAATAACCAACCAAACATGAATCTGACTTTGTCACCTGTCTGTGACTAATGCCGGACAAGATGGGCCAACTGGCAGTCCCATCCCTAAAATCTAGGGATACTCCTAGAAACTAGGAAACACACCCAATCTTCCTGAAACTGAAACCATGGTATGGTCTCGTGGAACCTCAAATATGGAAACTGCCACAACCTCCTAAAAAGTAGGGAATCGCCCTAAAAAGTAGGAACCTCTCTCCAAACACCTGTAACTGCTCAAAAGGATCCTGCTCTACTCCTTGGTCCCCCAGGTGGTCATTCAGTCAACTGCCAATTCTCCCTAAAAAATAGGAACTGTCGTCTGAAGGTCCAAAATGGCTCAGAGAGCCCCTGCAAAGCTCCATGACCCTTAGAATGAGTCCCCTAACCATGTCATTGACCTACTGGAACTCGAATGGTAGGTCAACCCCTACTCATCTCATGTCACCTAGAAAAGGGGACATTACACTCTTCCCTTCCCGAAGATGATTTTGGCTATCCCTCTCTGAGTTCTATACTTGGTTTTACTGTGCATGCCATGGGTGGGGACCTCATCCAAATGGAACCTAACGGTTGCGACAAGTTTAAACAGAATATGGTTCTTTGGAATAAGGTGGTGGAAGGAAATTTGATGACCTGTGTGGAAGGAATGAAGGGGTTCAACCCTACTCTGTCTGAACAATTTGTCAAATCCTAGGACGATGGTGAAGTTTAGGTGGATGAAGTGAAATTCAATGTGTCTATGGAGACTATTGCGGCTGCTATAGGTCTGGTGGTTGAGCGCACAACCTTCCCTAAGAAGCAAGAGGGTTATTACAAAGAATATTTTAAAAGGTTCCCAAAGCCCAGTGAAAATGTGGCCCATTATCAGAGTAGTTTCAATGGAAACCACTTACCTAGTATTTGGAAAGAGGCGGCATTGCTCCTTATGAAATTCTTCACCTTGGAAGGGAGGTCCAAGAGGTTCCACTCTCAGCTTTTCCCCTTGCTTAATCAATTAAGGTATGGTCTGAAAATAAATTTCCCATATTGGATTTATTCGTATGTATCTCAGTCTATTGTTGTGGCCAAAACCAAAGATGTCCTTCCCCTACACCAAGGGCTTACCCTTAGGCTTTACAATTTTCATCTGATTTTAACCCCTTCTAGTGACCCGACCTTTAATCCTTCTAGACCTTCTCTATCAGTTGAGCTTTCAAAGATCCTAAACTGCAAAGAGCCCGACCCCAATCCTACACCCAAGGGGACCCCTACCCGTGTCAACCCTAGCAAAATGGCTAATCTAAAAATCCCTCCTAGTATGGTTAGAATTGTTGAAAAGCCGGATGTTGAAGAAAATGCCTCTAAGGATTTTGCCTCCTCTTGGTCTATCAAGTCAGAATGGACCCCATATAATCCTACTAAGAAAGAGGGTACCCCTTCAACCCCTTCCTTTGGTTCCCATCCCCACTCTTTGGCGAATTCGCTAAGAAAATGGGACTTCCCTGTCTATGCGGAGAAAGTTAATGAGCTTTGTAATGGTTACAATAAGCAATAGGCTAACATCCACTAGCTTCTATGTTAGCATTACATGGCAACGGAGAAAATTGATAGACTAGAAGACCTCACTACAGCTGATTCCAGAGCTTCTAGTTGGGCTGTGGAGGACAAAGACTAGAGAGTTTGGGAAGTGGCTAACGATTTGGCCGAGAAGTTAGACAAATGGGAAGGAATTGAGGAAGAATTGAAAGGGTTGTATGAGAATATTGACTAGAAAGAGGACAAGAAGGAAACAATGAAAGCTATGGAGGAGATTTAGTGCAGCCAAGTGTCCCTCAAAAGAAAAAAGAAGGATGCGATTGTGCTGAATAACAAAATGTTTAAAAGGAATTCGTCAAACTCTACAAGGTATCCAAGAGGAGATTGAAAAGAAGGCTCGAAAGAAGAGGCATTTGGACTCTTCCCTTGCTACAAGGTTGGAGGCGTCGGTATCCAAGGTGATTGCGACTCCGAAGTCACCTACTATCTCGTCTGGCAATGTATCCAACAAATGACTCTCCTTCCCCGATAGGGTGAAGGCTATGAGTCAAAACTAGAACTTTGAGAAGCCCCCCACCAAATAGGCCATTGGTTTGTGCCTTCGGTGGGGTTAGTCTATGTATTTTGTTCTGCTTGGTTTTAGTCTCGTCTGTCTTTGGTTTTTGTTGCGTCTGGTTAGGTGCCTGCTGGGTTTTGTCCTTTTCTGACAGCTGGCTTTGGGTCGGTGGGTTCTCACTCCTCGTGAGTCCCATGACTTTTCTCACTTTTTCTTCTCCTTAGTAGTTATGTAATGTTTCAGGCCTCTCCCAATTTTGACTAATCAAAACAATTTTAAGCTGCCAGAAAAAAGTAGAACCAAATTTTCAAATCCCTTCGACAATATATTGAAAGAAAAAGTTTAATGACGGAATGTTTCTTCTCAAATTAAATCAGTATACAGTTTTGTGTACAGCTTTATGTTTCTGGTTAGTATTATTTCTTGCTCTATTTGCCTTACTAAAGGCACGTTTCTCATTAGTATTGTTTATTATTTGTCATAAATCAAGACTCTTATCAGATAATAAATCTTTGTATGATTTAACTTCTGCACTTCTCTGATTTGCTGCAATAAAAAAATTATCAGTCTTGCTCAGTGATCTTAAAAGCATTGTAATCATGGTGAACTGGGAAGCATCTACCTGCAATAGAAAGCTTCTATATTTCTATGAAGAAAAGAAAGCTTTGTAATTTCTTTAAATTTAACTATTTCGTCCATAAATGTGAAAACAAGAACCTGAAACATTTCGGATATCATTTTCTTTTGTTAGTAAACAAACACTGAGATGTTAATAATATGTAAAATGCTATAATTTTATATTCAATGAAATATGATTATATGGGTGAAATATGTATCCTTTTGATTCAAAAAGATCAAAGTTTGCAGAACTCTAATCTTCAAAGTGTTTTAGATTTATGGTTTCCATTGCTCATTGGCTCATCATTCTATACAAAGATTTTCTACAAAACTAAATGAAGAATTCTATTGTTGTTGAGAGGATTTTTTATTGGTAGTGAGCTTACACATTATTTCTATCTAGAAAATTGTTCAGTTGGAAAATATTTACTCCTCAAAGTTCCACATCAATAAGAATAAATATTAGTGTAATGTCCAGTTCAATTTTGTATGTGCTTCTTTAAAATATAATTGTTCACTTGTTGGGAAATTATTACTCCTCAAAGTTCCACATCGATAAGAATAAATATTAGTATAATATCCAGGTCAGTTTTGTATGTGCTTCTTTAAAATATGATAATAAATGATCCCATTAACAATTGTTTAATAAGAAACCTGAAATAAGATTTGACCAATTTAGAATAATTTGAAAATAAGATTTGAACGATTTAGAATAATTTGAAAATATGTGAGGCCTATACAAAGTCACATCTAATACAATATCCCATACTATAATGGTTTAGTTCAAACTCAATATTCTAGTGTGCTTCGCTCGGGTTATATTTCCAATGGGATTCTAGGGAATTGTTAATCTTAAAATGTTTGAAGTATCTTTACAAGTTTAACACATGTTGCAATGCAGTTTCAGTCCTTGCCATGGATTGCAGAAATTGTTGATTTGGATTTTGATCATAACAATTCTATGTATCTAAGAAAATGATTGGTAGTAATCTTTGATAACAACAATTCTATAATGTGTGACTAAAACACAAGTAGTCAAAAATAAAGAGCTACCTTTAAAAATAGAGTACAAAGACTTTTCTTGTTCTTCCAATATATAGTGCTTAACCAATCTATAGTTTTATCTACAAGAGCGAGTCTCTCACAAGATCAATTTTCTTATTTAGCCTCCTAGAATGAGAGGCTCTAAATCCAGCTACAACCATAAGAGTGTGTTTCCATTTTCTTTTTGCTGTTGGTAGAGATGGGGGAAGTTGACAATGCCAAATTGACCTCTATAAGGTGCTATAATAGCAATTGTAAAAACAACATTTCAGCTCTTCAAAATTTCAAATCGATGAAGTCCAAATTTTGGAGATTTCAAGGCAATTTTAAGATTCACAGTCCTAAATTTGCTAAATGTTGTACAGTAAGAGTATGCATTGAGATATGATATATTGTAAGTACTAAGGATGGTACTTGCATAACTTATATTTGAGGCTTGTTATTTCAACAATCTACTAATAATTTACCTGTTTCCTAGGCATGCCCAAGTAAGAAGTAATAATGTGGCTCTCCGTCATAGTTATTCCTTATTTGCCAAATCTCTGCTCAAAGTAGATGCCAGTGGGGGGTTGTGGATGCGCATCACCAAAGATGACAAACAGAAGTCTAGATTTGTCAGTAGACATCTACACTTTATCAAAATTTGGCTCTTTTACACTTTGTTATATACTTCCCTTCTCCAATACATTGTTATCATTCTCATAACATTTGAATGCTTCAAATTGTTAATGATAGTAGCTTCAGGAGACTTCATTCTCTACCTGCATTGGATGTAATTCTTCTTATTGTTTTTCATCCCAGTTCGCATTTTCTGTTCGACCATTTTGGGTCGTGCGGTTGATTCTATGGATTTCTTCTTTGCTTCAAAGGAAGCTGTATATGTATCATTCCCTTATGTTTACTATCTCCAGTGGTTGTATTCTGAGAGCTTCGTTCTTGCTGGAGTGTTTTCCTTCTCTACCGTTTTCCATCTGTTTGTGATATGATGCTGTCTTCATTATTGGCTCCTATTGGTGGCGGAGTGTGGAACGATGTTTTACGTAACTGCCAATATGTTTCGGTGCCTTTTGTGCTTCCGTCTCCTCCGCCAAGTAATATTCATTGTCTTGCTATTTCCATTATGAAGCTAGCTGTTTGTTTCGAGCATTGATGAAGTCCTTATGGAAGACATTTTCTATATATGCATATGTGTGTTTATCGGTGTGGGTGATTGGTTTTTCTCTTCCATGACTCTAAAAAAAATATTTTCCATGCCTTGTCTTATTCTATGAGTATGTTGCGAATAGTTTCTGGTTCGCACGTGAAGTTCTGAAGTCAAAATATAAATATTCTATATGCATCTGTTTATTTGGTAGCAGAGTTTTTGATCAGTATTCTTCATTGAGCGATCTCTTCGGCTCATTGTATTAATTTTGTGCATTCAATAAAGTACATTTTAGTGTGGTTGGTTTTTCACCCTCAAGTGGAGGGTTTTCCCAGGATAATATTTTGTGTACTTGTGTGATTTTTTTTTGTTTCAGTTTTCTGAGTTCATTATTCTGGTTCTAATTTTAACACAAATAGCCAGAAAAAAAACCGTGAAAATGTTATGGAACTAGAGAATGAGAAAAAAATAATACTAATGTCTAGGAATGACCAGAATAGTTCAATGTCACCGAAAGGTCCAGCCAAGAAACATAGCAATGGAGATTGCTTAAAACAATCCTTGCAAAAGAAACAAAAAGTCATTCACAGATATAATACTAATCCTAAACTTTGTGTAAGCTTCATTTGAATTATGTATTCAATGGTTTTTCTGAACAAAGGTTGTGTTTGGAGTAACTTTGGACAGCATCCATATCTCTCTCTTTCTCTATATGCACATTAACTGCATAAATGTATGCAAAATCTACAAGCATAGGCAAGGCATGTGAACTGAAAGGAGTCAGCACAACTATTTGAGAAACATGTTCGTACTTGATTTTGAGGGAGCCAAAAATAGAGACCTATAGGTTGAGGCCTCATTGAGGCATGAAGACTTGAATAACCTATACAACTTACTGGGTTTTCTGTACAGTTATACCAAATATGCTTTAGCAGGTTCTATCCGAAATCAGTATAGAGGATGCCTTGACAAATACGAATCTGTTCAGTTGTGCCCATGTCTAGGAGCCATTCAGGCACATAAAATTGTGCAATAGGGATGATATAGTCTGCAAAACAAAAAGATACATCTAGAACAGAAGCTAGAAATCTGAATAGAGATATGTAGTAAAAGAAATTTATAAATGAATAAGACAAAAAACAAGTTCAACCTTTAAGAAGAGAAGTGCAATATGTTTTGGACAAGAAAATTAATACTGTGAGAGATATGAGAAAGACCATTACTGAAAATATTACCACAAATTTTAAAACTAGTGTATTGACATTGGACAGTAACAAAACAGATGGGCTATGGGGGCTCAAACTAGCTAGCAAATTAACCTTGCAACTCACCAGTAATGAAAATTTCATCCGTCATGTAGTTCTCATTGCAAGACACAACCCTAGTGTATACTATAAGATTTGCACAAAATAGACTCTTACTGAGCTTGTTTATTCTTGTGTCCCTAATTTTGAGCATTTACAATAATCTTTGCATCAAGAGCCGTTAGAGCACCTCTAGTGGCCTTCACTATTTGTAAGGGCATTTTAGGCTTCTTGAAAAATGATGGGAGTAGAAGGTGCTCAAAAGGAGGGTTATGTCTTTACATCCACCCTGCAATGAACTGAAACAAGCATCAATTGAACAGCTTGGAGGGGCATTCTACCGGATAGTTCATCTTACTATTGGAAAGATGTGCAAAACGTCCAGCCATCTGCAGCACAATTGTATCAAGAGATCATATCCATTCCGTGAATTGTGAAACCGGTTTGGGATTTGCTCAAAGATGTTCTCCCAGTTGCAAAATATCAGCGCCGCCCTTATTTCATTCTTGCAGGTTCTGTTCTTTTCATTGTTTGAAAGTTCTCCAGTGATCAACTTGTTTTTAACAGAGTCGGCACTTGTATGGTTTTGTTTTTTCTTTGAATTGATTTGGATTTTGAGAAATTGATTAAGATAGTGGTCGATAATAGATATTACTCATTCGCAAACATTAACTTCTCAAATTGACCTGTTTGACCGAGAAAGCTCATAAAAAATCTGTACCTATAAGTTTTGTTAAGCAAGCATTGCCGCATCTTTTCCTTCTGATTTGAAACTCCGTTGAAACACAGAAAAAATAGATTTTTGAGATGGTGATATAGGAATTAGATCTAATTAAAAAAGGAATCACCTTATCCTTGCAAAAATAAAATTCCAATAATGTTCTCTACTACGCAGAAAGAGGGTTTGACTTTGACCTATCAAATTAGTTGGGAACTTGAAAACATTATTCCCCTGAAGCACATGTGACTGGGAACAGGCTACAACTATTGAACAAACTGTCTTTGAAGTACTAGGGGACCCCAAGGTTGATCAAAATTCCATTCAATCTTTCATTATGTAACTACCCTTGACCTGTTAAATTTTGTAACGTCGGTTGTACTATTTCATGCTTCCGATATATATATATATATATATATATATATAAATTTTTACACCGTTCATGGTATCGGGTGGTAAAGCGATTCTCAAACAAGTTGCACTCCTTCCGATCGGGTAAGTAAATGGTGACTAGTTTATATACTGTGGTGAGAGGTATGTAGGGAAGAGATGTGTCTTCCCACGTGGGAAGACATATCTCTTCACTACGTAACCCCTCATCCACTTATATAGCATGCTTACATTGAGGAGGATGGACACACCGAAATTAATAAGTGTTGTGCATCTTCAAAACACGCTATAGCAGATAAAATACAACTTTCAAATCATATCTCCATCTCTTCTATTTTGATCACAGAATTTTGAAAGAACTTAACATGGTATCAGAGCCAAGTTAAGGAAGATCGTATTAAAATTCTGTAACGATCTCATAAACTTTCACCAGGGTCTTACTAAGATCACATTCCCATAATCCTAATGGCAACCGGAGTTAGGTTTGAAGATAGATTAGATGGAGCATCAAATTTTGTATCTTGGAAATTCAGGATCATGCTTGTTTTGAAAGAAAATAAAATTGACTCCCATGTCAAAAGTGAAATTCCTGAACCCTCTGATGATACAGAGAAAATTCAGTGGAACAAGGACAGTGAGAAGGCCCTTAAGATAATTGTGGATTCAGTAAGAGACCACATTGTACCAGTTATTTCTAAATATGAGACGGCCTTTCAGATGTTCAAAGCACTAGCGGACATTCATGAAATCAACAACACTAGTAGGGCTTTCACCCTAAAGAATCAACTACACCATATAAAGATGAATAAAGGAGAAACAGTTACATCCTATTTCTTGAGGATCACTGAGCTTAGGGATCAACTATCCACTATTGGACATCTAGTAGACAACAAAGAACTTGCTATGATGGCCCTAAATGGACTTCCTACCTCATGGGAATCGTCCATTCAAGGAATTAGTGCTCGTTCTAAATTTCCCAAGTTTGATAGATTGAAAACCGATTGCATTCAAGAGGAATCTCGGCTTGTCACAAGAGGAATAAAACAAAACAATGGTAATGAAGACATTCAAGTTCTAAACTCTAATTCCCACAAGAAAGGAAAGAAGAAGAACTTTAAGAGAAAGAGGGACAACAACTCAAATGGGAAGAGGTCTTCAAAGAAGAAGAGAGACATTTCTGAAGTACAATGTTTCAGATGTGACCAATATGGGCACTATGCAATGAAGTGTCCAGACAGGATCAAACAACAAGCTTCAATGGCAGAAATTAAGAAAGGGAGTAATTCTGAGAAGCTAGTCTTCTACTCAACCCTCTCTAGTCAAGTCACCTCTAGTTTCAACACATGGGTGATTGACAGCGAAGCATCTCGACACATCACTAGATTTCGTGAGCACCTAGATACACTTGTGGAAAGTTCAAATGAAGAAGTGACAATTGGTGATGACTCAAATTATCCAGTTATGGGAATAGGAACCTGCAATATCAACCTAAAGTCAGGCATATCCCTACAGCTGACTGGAGTTCTATTTGTACCTGGTAGAAAGAGAAACCTTGTCTCAGTTTCTGCACTTGAAGATAAGGGTTACAGACTAACCTTTATGGAAGGAAAGGTACTTGCTTGGCCAAAGAACTCCACCATCAAGAAAGCCCACACCATTGGAGTAAGACAAGGGAGCCTCTACAGACTTTGCACCACTCCACCTCTAGCCTTGATTCTTGAGACTCCAAATTCAAATGAACTTTGGCACAGAAGATTAGGGCACCTTCATTTCCATGCCCTACTTAAGATAGAGAAGATGGTGATCGGCTTACCCAAGCTAAGTCAAAAATATGAAGGAGCTTGCAAAGGGTGTGCCTTGGGAAAGAATACTAAAGGGTCTTTTAATTCTAGCAACAGCAAATCCAAAAATGTATTAGAATCAGTTCATTCTGATTTATGTGGACCCATGTTTGTACCCTCATTAGGGGGATTTTTATATTATGTAATATTTGTAGATGATTATTCTAGGAAGACCTGGATATATTTTATGAGGTACAAAGAGTCTGAAGAAATCCTTTCTAAATTTAAGGAATTCAAAGCTCTTGCAGAAAATATGATAGGTAAGAAAATCATAACCTTAAGAACAGACAATGGGGGGGAATACACTTCTGATATGTTTAAAGATTATTGTATAAATGCTAGGATTAAGAGGGAGTTAACTGTACCTTATAACCCACAACAAAATGGGGTAGCTGAAAGAAAGAATAGGACTATAGTAGAAGCTGCTAGGGCTATGTTGTTTGACCAAAATATAGAAACCTCATTTTGGGCTGAAGCATCTAGGACAGTTGTGTACATTCAAAAAAGATGTCCTCATTCTCTTCTTGACAATAAAACCCCTGAAGAAGCCTTTACTAGCAAGAAACCTGACATAAGTCATTTTCGGATCTTTGGGCGTCCAGTCTATATTCATGTCCCCAAAGAAAAGAGGTCAAAGTTAGAACCTTCTGGAAAGGAGTATTTGTTGGGTACAGTGAAACCTCTAAAGCCTACAGAATATACATACCTGGTCAAAGACAAATTGAACTAAGCAAAGATGTCATCTTTGAGGAAGACATAGCATTCAGGAGGTCCAAAAGTTGTAATGAATTAGAACACCAAGATCCTCCAGATGAGGATTCCACCCCTGAGATTCAGAGGGAGACCCTTGAAGATGCTGAGCATGAAGTTCAAGGCTTACCTTTAGAAGAAAATTATCTTGAAACTAGGAAGAGACCACTTTGGGCTAAAAAGATGCTTCAAGAAGCTGAAAATTATGTTGCTCCAAAGGGGACCTTTAGAGAAAGTAAGAGACCTAACCTATTTTCCAGTTATACTGCCTTGATGAGTGAGATCATTGATGCAGAACCTTCCTGTGTTGGAGATGCGCTCAAGCATCAAGTTTGGAAAGATGCTATGTCAGAAGAGTGTCAGTCAATTCTGAAAAATGATGTCTGGGATATTGTGCCTGGGCCTAAAGGCAAATCTGTGGTATCTTCTAAATGGCTCTTCAAAATCAAACATGCAGCAGATGGCAGCATTGAGAAGCACAAAGCAAGGTTTGTTGCTAGAGGTTTCTCACAGAAAGAAGGTATTGACTATGAAGAGACATTTGCTCCTATTGCCAGATACACTTCTGTTAGAGCAGTTTTGTCTATTGCAACATCTAAAGGATGGAAAGTCCATCAAATGGATGTTAAGACTGCTTTTCTGAATGGTAAGATTGAAGAAGAAGTTTATTTGGAGCAACCTGAAGGTTTTGTGATTCATAAGGCTGAATCACATGTCTGCAGATTAAAGAAAGCTCTATATGGATTGAAACAGGCCCCTAGAGCATGGTATGAAAGAATTGATCACTATCTCTTGGAATTAGGGTTTTCCAAGAATGAAGCAGATCCAAATCTCTACTACAAGGTAATCAATGGTGAATTATTAATTCTTATTATTTATGTTGATGATCTACTAATCACAGGAGAGGATAATTGTATTTCTCAATGCAAGAAAGAATTAGCCTCTGAGTTTGATATGAAAGATTTAGGAATTCTTCACTACTTCCTTGGATTGGAAGTTTGGCAGCAGGCAGATGGTATAATCCTTAATCAAGGAAAATACACCATTGATATACTCAAGAGATTTGGAATGATGGATTGTAGATCCATGACCACACCTATGGAGACAAATCTACACAAACTAAAGGAAGTAGCTACAGAATCAGAGTTTGCAGATCCTACCCTCTACAGACAGATTATTGGATCTCTGATGTATTTGGTAAACACAAGACCTGATATATGTTATATTGTTAATGCACTAAGTCAGTTCATGTGTGAACCTAGGGAAATACATCTTGTTGCTGCAAAACATATTCTGAGATATCTTCAAGGAACTATTGGTTTTGGTCTGAAGTATAAACTTGTAGACCTTGACCTACATGGATTCACTGATTCTGATTGGGCTGGAAGCATAGTTGACAGGAAAAGCACATCAGGATGTTGCTTCAGTTTAGGATCAGGAATGATCTCATGGATATGTAGAAAACAGTCTTCAGTTGCTCAGAGTTCTACAGAAGCTGAATACATTGCAGCCTCCATGGGAGCAAGAGAAGCAGTATGGCTTCGAAAACTGCTTGTAGGATTGTTTGGTCAGCCCTTAAATCCTACTGTCATCTATTGTGACAATCAGAGTTGCATCAAGCTTTCAATGAATCCAATATTTCATGACAGGTCTAAACGCATTGAGATTCCTTATCACTATGTTCAAGATATGGTGGAAAGGAATGTGATCCGACTAAATTATATTGGTACAGGTGATCAGATATAAGACATTCTTACCAAGCCTCTCTCCAAGATCAAGATTGAACACTTTAGAGATAAACTTGGTATGGTTGAAAATGTTATTTAATTTTGAGATAGAGTCTCATTTATTCTGATATATTAATATATTTAAAGATGTTTAGTGTGTAAACTCTTTTATTTGTCATGTGTGTGACTCCATGACTGCATGGGCCTTCTGTGAACATTATTGAAGGGTGATGACTTTTCAATAATGAACACTTGTTTCAAATTGATATTGTAAGGTGACAATTTTACGATTATCAATTTAACTATCTTGATGGATATCATGTGACTTGATATCTATGGACATGTCATGATAGTATATATATCTCTAAGACATTGTGGTAGATATCTGTTGGTTGATATCATTAAATAAACCATAATTATGATAGAGATCTTCATGGTGAATATCATGAACATAATATTCGTGGACATGCCATGAAATCATTATCAGTATGGTAGGCATCATGTGACTTGATGCCAGTGCACATACCTTACTTGATAACTATGAGTTATGGTGAGTATCATGAGACTTGATATTCATTGTTGAACCATATCTCTGAATATCACTATGGTGTGATATCTCCTCTTTTCACAATCAGTGGATGAATTGTGATGTTTTCTCTAACATGAAATGTGTCCTCCCTAGTTAAGAGGGAGTGTTAAATTTTGTAACATCGGTTGTACTATTTCATGCTTCTGATATATATATATATATATTAATTTTTACACCGTTCATGGTATCGGGTGGTAAAGCGATTCTCAAACAAGTTGCACTCCTTCCGATCAGGTAAGCAAATGGTGACTAGTTTATATACTGTGGTGAGAGGTACGTAGGGAAGAGATGTGTCTTCCCACATGGGAAGACATATCTCTTCACTACATAACCCCTCATCCACTTATATAGCATGCTTACATTGAGAAGGATGGACACACCGAAATTAATAAGTGTTGTGCATCTTCAAAACACGCTATAGCAGATAAACTACAACTTTCAGATCATATCTCCATCTCTTCTATTTTGATCACAGAATTTTGAAAGAACTTAACATGACCCAGGGTACATATTTTTAACAATGTATTGTAAAATATTGTCAACAAGGTATACATGGCTAGATTAATGTTTGAGAAAAAACCTTCCACAAAATAGAAATCTTGAGGTCTGTTAATCACAAAAACTTGCTTCTTGAGGGGGCACAGTCTGCCTGTTATGTTCAGATGGCTTTGTTGCAATTGAAATCATTATCACCTTTCCAGAAAGTTCAAAATACATTTGAACAAGTACAAAATATATGTTTCTGTTCTTCACAGTAAAGAAGTTTCGAGTATATACAAAAGTTTCATGCCTTTTGTTGGAAGCTTCTTGCAACCCTGACACTGAGATGAATATAACATGCCAAGCTTTTTGATCTCAAATTGTCCTTTGTGTGTCAAGCAGGTTTTATGGAGCTGATATAAACATGGGCATCTCCCTATATAGTATGATGCCCATTTTCATTATAGTGATGCTGCTTATGGCTGCAAATGGCAGTGATGCCATTGCAGATGTTATTATGGATGCTTGTATAGCCAAAATAAGTATTTACTATCCCACTCTTGGCATCGGATATCATCAATTGGAGCACTTGCAGGTTTCTGAACAAGTGGTGTGGCAGTACATCTCCTTGGTGCTCAGGTTCTGATTTATATATTTGTCTCCCCTAACAGAGAGTTTGCGTGTTGTTTCTTTGATAATCTGAAACCTGGTGCCAGAAATTTACCCAAAGTTATGAGTATCTTTGTTTAAGAATTCTATAGCATGATGTGGAAATGCTAAGATATTCTATACCACCAGCTTTGGAGTTTGATTGATGGCTAGGGCCTAGGAGTAAAATAATATACTGTTGGAGATGATTTTATTGCATGCATGTTCATTAATACTTGATATGGCCTGTGCATGTTTTCTGATGGCGAGCATTAAAATTACTCTGCATCCCAACTATAATGCTCCTTTTCTTGGATTTAATCTATATGAACCTCATTTTTCTAGCTACGCACACAAGCAGGGAAGTCATTGAACTCCCTTCATGATATTGAGTTGTCAATATGCTTACATTTGCACTGAGGATTACTTCAGTTCTTGACCTGGTCTTTCAGGGTTTGTTGGAGGCAACCCAGACTATGTGGAAAGCTATAAAGTGCCCTAAAGTATGGAGATCTTCTACGTGTCATTAGCTATGAGTTTGAATATCTAATAAGGTAAATTTTACTGATATACAAATACCAAAGCATGTGTAACATTCGCTCAGGTATGATACTATTTTGGCTTCTGCTGCACTCTTTAACAGATAATGTCACCAAGGCTGTCCTTTACATTTCACAAATACTTCTGCTGCAATTTTTAACAGATAATGTCACCAAGGCTGTCCTTTCAATTTCACAAATCTATTGGGAGAAAAATGAGCTGCCCTAGTAATTGCTATAAAAGAACTGTCTTCAGATTAGTTGAAAAGAATGTGGAACAACCAATGCTACCATTGTTAACTCCCAATTTTGATCTTTCATTTTGCAGAGGACATTTTCCACAATACATTTTGCAACACATTCATGAACAAGAAAGCAAACAATGTAGGACAGCCAAATAAATAGAATGCTAATGTTAAACAAAACAATATAATGAGTAGAACAACAAAAATGGAAAAAAATTGTTTCATATGAAAATTGAGAATGAGAGCAATTCTTAATTAAGAAGGCACATTCTTGGAATGCTAGAGTTAACATGTTTGTAATGCTTAGTGTAAAAAATTTATGCACAACAACTGAAACAATGTAACTCCGTTGTTGTGCATAGTCTGTTACAGATAATGTCACTAAACGGATTCAAAGAAAGGGAGACAGACAGAAAGCCTAGTTCATGAAGAGTCCTGAAGCCATCTGTTATTGTGTGGAAGCAAGCATGTATGCAAAATGTGCAAAACTAGACAAGGCACGTAAGCTGTTTCACCTATGCCACCTAGAAACAAAGAAATATTTTGAAGAACTAATACAGAATTCTTTACCGCCTGAGTCAATAGATTAAAGGAAAAATGAAAAATCTGTTTCAACATAAAATTAGGGAATTGTTTTAAAATTTCCCCTGCTCATCGCTCATTTGTTAGGAGAATTTTTTCTAGAATTTATTAATTGAAAAATCAGTAAACCCTGGCAAAAATTTGAGCATGTGAACATTTGAGAAATCAGACCATAGAATAAACTTTTCATTTCTCTGCTGACATGAAGGAAAGTATTTGATTTAGTGAGACGAAAACATTAGTCTCCACCTATATAGACGGACAAATAAAGCAAATGATTTCCATTGTATATGAAGGGGCTTTCAGTTAATCTTTCAAAAAGAAAGAAGTTTTAAAGTAAACACAAGAGCAGAGCAGAGGAGGGTAAGACATCCGAGACGCATAAAATCCTAGCAAATTTATCCGATTATAGGAGCTCTTTCAGAATGTACATCAAAGGACATTTTTATAGATCATTAGGGCAACCCAAAAAATAACCCCTATACTTTTGAATAAAATAAAAGATTTTTGTTTTAGTAGTGCACAATTGTATGATTTGACATGGTATAACAAAAAAGAAATAGAAGTTATTAGAATTTGAGACCCATTTACATCTACAACATACCAGAAATTATGTTCTTCTGATTGATTCCATGGTTGGAAGCAAATTGGACAATTGAACAAGCCATTAACCTCGCCAACCTTAAGACAATATTTTCTTCTCTTAGAAGATTGTGAAGCTCCTTGTTGATTACATGTTTGATCACATTCTTCTGCAAATGTTGTACACAGCTTCCGCAGCTTATTTTTTGTTTGTTCGAGATTTTTTTTGCTAGATTCTTCTCCTTCTTTATCTCTCTTGAGCTCCTCCTTTAGGTTTTTGCTAGATTCTTCTCGTTCTTTAGCCCTCCTGAGCTGCTCCTCTAATTTTTTGTTTCTTTCAGCCAATTCTTTATTATCTCTTTTCTCTCTAACCAAGTCCGCTTCCGTATCATTAAGTCGCTTATAAAGTTTATCGATGGAAGATTTCGCAGACGAAAAAAACTCGTCGTAATCAGAAGATGATGATGAAGATGGTGACGAATAGCTCTCTTCACATTGTTCATCCTTCCGCGTCACAGGTTCCTTTCCCCTCATTTCTACTTTCTCACCTGTTCGATGATGATGATGATCTTCGACCTTCGAATATCTGGTGTTCAAAATAGATATGTTTAAAGCAAAAGACAGCCTAAAAGTGTGGAACAGTCAGCCTGCTTGGCCCCAGTTTTTAGAGTTAATTTCGATGATTTACAGTTTTGTTTTTTTTTAATTGCATTTCAGTTAAAAAAATTAATTTCTTAAGGTATGTTAAATTCTTAAATTTAAATAAGTTGGTTGTAAATAAATTTAATTTTTTTCCAAAATTTAAATGATTGACAAATGGCATAAAATATTTCTATATTGTGGGGCAATTTTAATCTCACCTTATTAGTACTTGCCGTAGGCAATACTATTGTAATAAAAATTCATTTGTTGTGCTTATATAGTTATTAAAAAAAATTATTTAAACCAATGAAAAGCAATTATTTTTCTTTCTTTAAATTTTTTTAATTTATTTTATAGTATAGATGCACATTTGTTAAAATTATAATTTACAAAAATTATTTTTGTTGCAAACGATTGGCTAATATCATTTTGTCTCTTATAGGCGGGTTTCTCGGAACCCATAATCTTAGGTTTTTCGAAATCACCACGCATCTTAAAATTATTTACCTTCTTTAATTTGAGTTTCTAAAATAAGTGCTTATATTTTAACTTCATTATTTTGTTGTAATAGGTAGTTCTTTTAAGTTAACCTATGAACAAGATTAAAAAATATATAGATTTTAAAAATATGTATTATATTTAAAATGTTCTTTAATTTATAATCAAAATAAACTAAATTTCAATAATATTTTTTTGACAAAAAAATAAATATCCATATTAATTCAATCTTTTATTTAATTTAAACATAATAATTTATTAAATTTAATATGAAAGTAAACAAATAGAAGAAGGATAAATATTATGGACTTTTCTAACAATTTTTTTTTTTTTTTTAAATATTTTAAAACAAATTTAATATTATTAATATATTTTTATCTATAACTTTTCATTATTTAATTACATAAAAATAAATAATTATTTTTAATTTATATTTCTTATTTAATTTAAACATAATAATTTATCAAATTTAATATGATATTAAACAATCTTTCTAAACAGCGCACAACATTGCCTCATTAAAACATATAATTTCTCCTTCATCCCAACCTATCTATACTTCCTTTTGATTAATATCTTCATACTAGTATTATCTTTGTAAACACTTTTCCCTTCAAATATCTCAAGTGTTATAACTATTATAACCTCTTATATTTATATGTCTATTATCTATGATAATAAAATCCAAAATAGATTAGTAGATCCTTTTCTCGTCCACTTTCCATTTACATTATAATTAGCTTGTCTTATTTTTTCAATGATAAGTAAGTAGTTATTTTTCATACCCATGTTATATTGATCACATGAATGTTCTCAATCTTTTCATTATATCTAACTTTCAATTTTCTAAGGATTAACCCTGTACACTATAGAAACCAAGGGTTAGATGTAACATAATCCTCATAAATTGAGAATGAAATTACCATATAATTTTAACTTGATCTTTAACTTCCTCTTTTCACCCATTGAACCAATGATCCTATAATCAAGGTTCCCTTACTTCACAATTTGTCTAAGAGGACGAGGATCAAATGCTTTAGTTTGATTGTCCCTCCTACCATTACTTGGTATCATATCTCTGCAACAAACTTATGAGGAATTAGTTTCAGTGAGATTCATGTAGCAATTAAATTATTAATAGTCAAATATGACATTTTGTGTGTGTGTGTGTGTCTCTCTCTCTCTCTCTCTCTCTCTCTCTCTCTCTCTCTCTCTCTCTCTCTCTTTCTCTCTCTCTCTCTCTCTCTCTCTCTCTCTATATATATATATATATATATATATAAGTGACTTTCTTGTTGCATTTGCTGAAATGTTAATTAGTATACGACATTTGGACACCAAAGATCATAAAGTCTTCATCTATACACTATAGTGTACAACCTCCACATAGCACAATTCAAATATAGTTGTTAATGTGATATTCACCAAATATTTTATAATTATAGCCACATTAATGTTGCACTAAGAGAAGCCCTCATGTCACACAACAATGATCTAAAGTGGCCCAAACTTTGCAGGTACTATGATAGAGTTTATAATAGACATAAAAAATACAACTCATGCATCTAATAGTAAAACTATTGGATGCTTGCACCATATAAACGCTATAGGACTTCTACGATTTGTAAAATAATCACTAATATATACCTACTCCCTAACAAAATGACATTGAACAACCAAATATTTGATCCTCGCATAGCAAGAAGGTTATCTACCAAAAAAATTGTAATTTATCATAGTCCAACACTATATTAGTTATATAATTAATCAAAAAATTCAATAACTATACCAAAAATTACTATTTCAACTACAAATCAAGAGACAAGTACTCGCCACTATGTGGCACTTGTTTTACTTTCTTAAAATTACAAGCCTAAAAAGTAGGGGTTCTTGTTTTTTGAAAAAATTCTAACTCCTTGTGTCCATGCGGCTGCTTATGAACATTTTCTGCTTAAATTTAAGTAGCTAGAGTGTTCCCATGTAAAATTCTAATTAAGGGAAAATGAAATCTTTTCCTATTTTAGTGGAGCAACTCCTGGTTAAAAACTGAAAATAAGCTTTGAAAATGGGGGTTAGAAATAAGTAATAACTGCTTATTGAAAAAAATGGCATGTGGCTTCAGTTGCTGCTAGCCAAAATAAGCTAAGTAGTAGCATGGGGGGCTTCCTTAAAAATAGAGCGAGTGGAAGCTGTTGAGATTTTATATTGTTGTTGCTCCCATGAATTTTGTAGTTTAATTCAGTTTAAAAATTCAAGCTCCGAAATTTAAGAAAGGTGGTGGTCTCATAAATATAATAACTTTGTTTTCTATATGAATGATAAAAATAAGTTAAAAAAAAAACATTTTCCCTTTAAACTATTTTATTAATGGAAATTAAACTTAGATGTTATGACAAGTTTTAGACAATATCCTTAAGCTAGTGGACCAATTTCTAGCCCCACCTCATTTTCACCCACTCAAATATGAGCCTAAATAATCCCATAGCAAAAAACTAATTTGTTCGTGGGACCACCTTTTCCTTAAAAATAAAGATTAAGCCCCCTCCATGAGACCCTTGCCTTAGAAATTGCCCTACAACTTAAGCCTTTTTCTTGCCACTTGTCAAGCATCTACAATTTCTCATTTTTTATCAATTTTTTTTTTATATTTATTTACTTGCTCAATAGAACATGTGAATAAGACTACCAACTTTCATAAATTTCAAAGTTAAAAATTTAAGCTAAATTGCTTCATGAAACTACTTATTTAAAAGTACCTTGCATTTTTTTAAGCCCATCCATAAGACCCCACCATTATGATTGCCTTTACCATTTGAACATATTCCATGGATTGTGTTTTGCTGATGAAAAATTAAATCTCGAAAATCAGTCGAGTCAAAATATTTGATTATTTATTAATTTCATAAGTTTATTATTTGTTATTATTTTTAAATTATTATTATTTTATTCATAACCATAGTTTTGTATTATAGTTAAGGATTATGACATGCAAGAGGGAGCGATAGCCCTACTCAACCAATCCCTTCCTATCCTCCTAAATGCTCTACTTAGACAATGGAGGGTCAAACATGGAGTTGATGAACATCTACTCTTCCCACCAAATAGGACCAGCTGTTTTGCATTAGGTATAGATCGTTACCAATCAAATATAAACTAGCTAATACTTCCAAATCATTGTTTTTCTACTTCACTAATCCCTCATGTAATTTCTATTATTCCATCTTTCATCAATCATAGCCATTGAATCTATAACTCCACCGAACTCTTGCCCTCTCCCATATTGATGTTTAAGGTTGTACAAGCCACAAACTAAAATCCTAAAAGGCCTAATTGAAGCAAAATAAGAGCTTTTATGCTAGATCTACTTGTACTTATTTAATTCTTGTTCCATACTAATTAAATTTCTTACCAAACAATCTCATAAAAAGTAACAATAATCTCCCCATCAATTTTGCATTATGATAAAGTCCACATGCCTAAGAAAGAAAACTCTTGAAAGACTAACATTACTACCCCTAAAAGTCTCAAAAGACTAAAACGAAAAACTTATACTATCTATAATGTCAATTGATTCCAAGAAGCTCTCATCAATAATTTACATATCCACCAAACTCTAAGAGCATCAGTCTAACAACAAGAATCATTGATCTTGCAGTCCAAATGCTTCAATCTCTTAAGATCTCTTATATTGATACCAAACAAAAAAATTTCCATATGTTGCCTAATTAGCAAGGCCATTATAAACTTGATCCAATATGACAAAGTTGAATTTCTTATAGTTTTCCAAAGCCCCTTCCAACAATGCATTCAATTTCTAGTTTTGCATTTATCCCCTTGTAGCAACATTAATAACTATTTATGAATCACCTTCAACAATTTATTTATCTAGCTTCAGCTCCAACATTTTCTTAAACCCATTATAAGGGCTTGTAGTTCCACCTCATTATTTGATACCCTTACAAGGGGTTTAGTTATCTTGCAAATAATCTCTCTTCTCCAATTCTTTATGATGCACCCTTGATCTCAAGTATGATGTGTTGTTATTGATGTCAAAAGGCATATGTTGGTGGTGTAGCGCACAATGAGAAACTTGCGCAACGTGATCGACATAGATGCAGTCAACACAGATGCTTTATAGTCAGTTCCAGAGTTGTAGGGTTTCGGTCTTGATTTTGGCCTGGAGAATTATCCCACATCGGCCCTGTATAAGTTTTCTTGTGTCTATATATTCTCATGCTCGACAGAGGATGTGATTCAAGGCTCGTCTTATAGTAGCTAAGGCAAATCTAAGTGACCATTGTTGTGACAGTGTCATCATAAGAGCATCTGCATATCTTGTCGATTTGGCAATTGTGAACCGACGGAGTTTCCCTGTCACGCCTGGTCTAAGACAATTTGGATGTTGTGGCAATCGGCGCATGCAACTGCTGAGAAAGGAAGAAGGAAATGCATATCAGTGAGACTCGATATCATTGATGAAACCTGGTTCCAGTCTTGTCGATACAACGATGCGGTGAATGCTATCGGTGAGGCCCAATTTCGGTCTTGTCGATCTGCCGATGGAAAGGGAACAAACATGGCATATGAAGATGTGGTGAATGCTATTGATGAGACGATGCCTCATCGGTGAGGCCCAATTTTGGTCTTGTCAATCCGTCGATGGAAAGGAAAGTAACGTGGCATATGACGTGTGCAATCACAATGAGAAAGAAAGGTTAAAGTTGTGTCAATGGAGCTATGTGACGTTTGAGTCTTGGCGACTCAGTGACAAGCGCACCCAGCGGACTATGCTGAGATGGATGACAATGTGGATTATGTCATGGATGTTGAAGTGTGGCATGTGTAACCGCCATGTGGCCATATGGGTCCTACACATTCGAAAGGGTTTAAGAAAGGAAAGGTATAATATCAAAGAGACTTTGCCACATCGTTGAAACCTTGAAAGGGTCTCACCGATCTAACAATGATAAGATGATAAAAAGACTAGTTTATGATGTGGATGTTGACGTGGCCTAGTGAGCCCGAATTGGAAAGAACGAAATGGGGTGTTGATGAGACTTTGCTACATCGTTGGAACCTTGAAAGGGTCTCGTTGATCCAACAATGAGAGGATGATGAAAAGTGATTGACATTATGGTCCTCTGTTGTATCAAGAGACTTAGTTATGACTAGTTTTTGGTTTGGTTGATGTTCAATAGTATGTGACATAAAAGATGTTCGATCCATTGTGATCAATGATGTGGATTAAGGATATGACGTGGTCATATAAAGACCAATATTTTTATGCACACCTGGGTAGATCTAATAGTCAAAATTCAAAGTTGATTTTATCAACGACTTTGCTTTAATTATGTCGAGAGGCGTTCCTATACAGTTGTTTTAGGGGGAGTGAAGGATAGAATAAAAGAGGAATAATCCGTGTAAACACTAAAGAAAACTGAAAATATGGAGACAGTTACAAAGAAAATGGCAATTGAAGAGTCTAACATTATTGCCACCACAATGGAAGAGCAGTCATCCTTAACTGCAACGGTAGTGGAAGATTAGAAGACGAGTTGTAGATCTCTTTAAATGAGACCATTGCATTCGTCTATCTTTATTTTCTGTATTTTGTTCTTCCTCCAATTTGATTTCATTGTTATTTATTCTATATTTCGTACTCTTTAGTTTGCTTAAGGTAAACATTATTTTTATTAACCAGTGACATATGGTTTTGATTTATGTTTAATGTGACATTTGGGAAGGCAGACAATGCTATGGATGTAGTAATCCCAGTCTTATGGTTTTTGCATGGCTGTGCAGATTTTGAGAAACAAAAACAAAGACTCCTATCTCGTAAACATTCATATGGAAGAAGCAAGTGGTAAGCCATTTCCATTTTAAGTTTTGCTATTGTTGTTGCCTGCTATCATTGTTGTTTTATTGAAATCTTGCATCAAAAAACAATTTTTAGTATCGCCTGCCACATTTGATTTTGGGCACAAAGAATTTAATATGTTTCATTTTGTTTTCCTAATTTGAAAAGTTCATATGGTTCTTGCTATCTATTGGAGTCTCTACATTTGAATTAAATTTGTGCAAGATGGTCGTTGATTGCAAGTGAGTGCCAAGCAGTACAAGTAATGAGGTAAAGAACTATTGGAATATGTATACTTGCAAAAAGTTGAGCACTAAATCCTTTTCACTAGGTAAGGTTGCGATTGCTGAGGGGTTGCCATTAAATTGTGGTGATCATCAATACAAAGGTAAAGCTAAACCCACATTATTGAGAATATGATGGTGAATAATCGAAGCCTTGCCCTCTGCATTTCTGATGGCTTGTTTACTTCATGTGCAATTGATTGCACAAAAATTTGGCTCGAATAGTATCTTCATGATAAACAATCTGTTGGAATGAAACAATCTGTTAAATAGAGTGTTTGCTTTATATGATTTCACCTCACAATATAATTTGAAAGAAAATATTCACGTTTTATATGATTTCAAATATAATATTGTAAAAGTTAGTACATTATAGTGGTTAGTATCAATAAATTTTTATCTGCATATGATTTTTTTTTGTTAAGATATTGTTGCCTAATAGTATATTAGTATATAGAAGAATTTTTGATAAAAAATGAAAGAAAGAATCTTAATCATCAATTTAGAAAGATCAAAAAGAATTTGAATGTTTTTAAATCTTAAATATAAAAATATAAATCATGCTTAAACAAATACTTCAAATTTTATATATATTTTTAAAAAAGATCAAAAATATTTTTTTATGTTTCTAAATTGTAGTAATAAAAATATAATGTTTCTAAATTATATTTGCATAGAGTGATAGAACATACCGTTTTTCTCTTTTTTGTTAAGATAATGTTGCAAGAATCTTAGTTATCAATTTAGAAAGATAAAAACAAACTTGTATGTTTCTAAATTGTAAACATAAAATTTATTTTTTCTAAATTTAAAAAATCAAAATCACATATTTAAACAAATAATTTTAGTCATCAAAATATAATGTTTTTATATTGAAAAAATCAAATTTATACAAACATGTGATTTTTCAAGATCAAAAATATTTTTTAAGTTTCTAAATTGTAGTAATAAAAATATAATGTTTCTAAATTATATTTGCATAGAGTGATAGAACATACTGTTTTTCTCTTTTTTGTTAAGATAATGTTGCAAGAATCTTAGTTATCAATTTAGAAAGATAAAAACAATAAAATTTAATTTTTCTAAATTTAAAAAATCAAAATCACATATTTAAACAAATAATTTTAGTAGATTAAAAAGAATTTTTATGTTTCTAAATTGTAGTAATACAAATATAATGTTTCTAAATTATATTTGCATAGAGTGATTGAACATAATATTTTTCTCTTTTTTGTTAAGATAATATTGCAAGAATCTTAGATATCAATTTAGAAAGATAAAAACAAACTTGTATGTTTCTAAATTGTAAACATAAAATTTAATTTTTCTAAATTTAAAAAATCAAAATCACATATTAAATCAAATAATTTTAGTCATCAAAATATAATGTTTCTATATTGAAAAAATCAAATTTATACATACATGTGATTTTTCTATTTATCTCTTTATTGTGTTATAAAGATTTTAAAAAAAAATGTTTTTAAATTTTAATCATAAAAATTAGATCCATTAAAATAGTTTTTAAAATATAAAAATCTAAAATAATTATAATGTATAATATACACTTAATAAATTTTTGAAATTATTATTCAAATAATTTTCTTTAATTATTAAATGTTTATAACTATTTCTCAAATGTTAAACCCTTAAATAATATTGTGGTTTAATTACGGTTAGGGTTAGGGTTGTATTAGGGATAGCGTTAAGGTTGTATTGGGTTAGCATTTAATTTTTATAAGAGTAGAGTTAGAATAAAACAAGTAATCCTAATCAAAAGAAAGTTTAAACTATTTTAATATTTGTATTAATAAGATTATTTTAATTAAAACTATGTTTAATCTATTTTAAAATGCCTTTATTTTATTACAACAAAATTTAAAGGTATTAATCTCATAAAAATATTTAAATAATGAAAACCAATTCATAAGAAAAATACATAATAATGAAGGATTTTTTTAATATTTTATAATAAAATGATAATAATTTTTATGAATGCATTATCCTATAATAGCAACTATAACATAACCATAGCTCTGAATATTCATTATCCTTGACAATAAAACCTAACCATAACCCTAAAAACTTAACCCTAAATATAATGCTAAACATATTTATAACCCTAACTCTATCCCTAACAATGATGTATACCCTAGCCCTAGACATAATCCTAACCCTAACTTTAAATTCTAACTCTAAACCCTAGCCCTAGCCCTAACCTTAACACTAATACTAAACATGAAGTAAACCTAACCCTAGCCATAACCATAGTCCTAATCCTAACCATAATCCTAACCAAAAACATAAACCTTAATCATAAAAATAATCATAATCCTAACCCTAATCCTAACATTAATTGAACCATAACCCTAACGATAATCCTTATATAGATTAACCTAATTAAACCTTAACTTTGACCTTAAAATCAAGATTTATTATATTTAATCCTAACCTCCACACCATGCTTTATCCTTAAACCCTAACCCTATTTGAATACTCACTAATACATTTAGCCTAAAATTCCGACGGAGAAGATATATTGTGATCAACCTTGATTTTTTTTTGAAAAAATGCCCGATTTCGTCGGAATTCCGACGATAATTCAACATTTGGTTTCGACGTAGAAGGAATTGGCAATGACATTAGGGATATTTTAGAAAAAGTGCCCGTGTTCGTCAAAATTCCGACGACTACGTGCATTACTTAAAAAAAAAGAAAAGACCAAGTCATTTCATAAATCCTGCCTCTTTACAAAATCCCGCCTCTCATTCATCCCGCCTCTGTAGCGAACCTGTGGGTTTAATCGTGGCGAGGAAGATCATTGGTCACTTCCCAAGGAACTGCCCCACGTAGAGTTGGAACTAAGATTGTTGGAAGCTCTAGAGATTTACCACCCTGTCAAATTACAAGGTTGCCCTCATTTCAATCCCTTCCATTATTTTATTCACGCAAATCATATTGTTCCCTTTTTTTGAGTTTTGTATGAAAATAGTGATCATAAACTGAAAAATATTGGCATGGCATGGATGGTGTGTCATTGTGATGCACTTATTTGGTTTTGCTTGGTGAGGCCAACTTTAATGCAGTAAAAACAATGCTTTGATCACATTCTTGAATATTTATAAATCGAGTCACACTTGAATGTCACCTATAATTGTTATGCTACAACTTAATCACATGTCTAGTGGAGTAATAGACGACCTTATTTTGCTGGACGGATTTGGCAATTGGGTCATACTGTCATGAGTGTCTCCCATTACCATTCCACTGTAACCTTTTAGACCACAACTATGGGATGCATATGGGACAACTCACTGCTTAAACTTTAAATCAGAATACTTCCACGGCCAAGGGTTTAAACTTTAAACCTGTACATATACTATTGATGTCCATAACTGAGAAATAACTACGAAAACCTAGATGAGCTATTGTTTCTCAATTTATATGGATATATATGTGTTGGTGTTTCCTACTGGTTCTTAGATGTTCTCTAAAGAACAATCATATCTTCATTAGTTTACTAATTTGAAAGAAATTAGGAAAGGTCTAGTACCTTGTAGAGTCACTATAAAAGTTTTAAAAGAAGATTGTGATTTACCTTCCTCTAAATGTGTTACTAGTATAGGGAGATCCTCTGTCCTCTACTTCCTTGATCTTCGTGAGACCTATTCATTCTTATAGTATGTAGTTCAATTAATTCATATATCATACTAAAAACCCCATCTTCATTATTTTCATCATTGATCTTTGAGAATAGATTCAAAAAAGTCATATTGTTTATAGAGATATATGTCTTCTTCTACTACACCCCTCCATGATATTTCATTAGTCATGTAGACTAATTTAACAATTGTGTTCTTACAAGAGCAATTTGAAGTGATGTGGCAAAGCTTGTTGCAAATATAGTAGATTATAGTTTTGGATCGAGGCTTGGGATACTTGCACTTGCAAAGGTAAGTGTGTTCGGCGCATGAAAATGATGATGATTAAAGGATCACTTACAAAAAAATGAGTTTGTAATTTTTGTGAGAGTAATGCTTGTGAGTAAAGGGCTAGCAACCAAAGGGGCCAGTTTAAGGAAAGTAAGGATCACGAGACTTGTTTTATTGCTTAGTAAAATTTTGAATATATTTGTTCTGATTGATGAAATGAATTATTTCAATTTGAGCCATATCAATGAGATGAATCAAAGAACAAGTAGCAATAATTGTTGGTGTAATAGGGATATTACCTAGCTACTTCCACTATTAGGTCATTTTTATGCCTTATCATTTAAGTTTACTTAAGGTATACATAGGATACTTATCACTTTATGTCTCATATCATAAGATTAAGATACTTTCATAATCTTATGATATCCTACATGTCTCATCTTGACCTATATAATCAAGGGGTTCTATTTATAATCTCATTTATTCATATTGTAAACTTGCATTCATTGATAGGAATATAGTTTATTCGTGTCATATTGATCTTCTCATTTTGTTGTGCTTTCCATTAGACCTCTAGATCTTGGGTGGCTATCTCCATAGTCAAATCTTAAAATATTTACCTTTCTAGATTCTATAAAAGAAATGGTTTTATCAAGAATATCATATGGAATAGCTTCTAAATATTTGCATTTGATAACAATATTGTTAGAGCATTTTGCTTTATAGGAAAATAATCTAAACTAGACTTTTTTTTTCAAGCTAAGACAAAACAAAGTAAGGTAGTACAATAATCACTTTCTCTAAATTGAGATTTTTTGGCAAAATTTTCCAAAAAAATCTCTAAATTAGTCACATAAACATACTTTCTCACTATCTTCCCCTCCATATAACCCCTTGGATCAAATAAGGGTATAATTTTGAATGCTCTCAAGTTATACATAGTAATATCTTTGTCACATTGTTTTAAGTTTCATATCTCATGGCAGTGGTTACTCTTGTCATATGATTGTTATTGTGTAGATGGGTCCTTGAGCCCTGGTTTAATCCCATTTTTTAATCTATATCAAAGATATTCTTGGCATCCTCACTCAATGGCGATCAAGCTCTCCCTACCCAGATTAACCTATCTCTAAATTTGGAAAATGGGTGCAGAAGTTTGAGTATGAGTACTCTTCGGTTATTTGTCATGCTTGTAAGGAGAAAAATAAGGATGAAACTTTCCCTATTTCCCAGGAGATTCAAAATATTGATTCTAATCAAGGGAGTTCCCCTTTGGATTGTTGAAGGATATATAATGCTTTGGGTTCTAATGATGGATGTGCCAATGATATTATGTCCCTTCATTGTCTCAAGAAAATAGGATTTGGAGAGAAGGGTCCTTCCTTTGTGCTCAATCAAAGAGCTTTGGATCAATTTTTTAAACTACCCTGATTTTAGGATGGTTCATTTTTGCTTTAGTTATTCCGCCTCTTGTTGTTTTGTTGTTTTGGAGCTGTTTTGTTTTGTTGTTTTGGAGTTGTTTTGTTTTGTTGTTTTGTTGGGATTAATGCTTCATCTTTCTCTTTGCACAAGGGATCAGGGCCCTTTCAAAATCCCTTCTTATCTAATTAAAAACACTCAATGATGATGGATCATTATAGTCCCCCCTCTATGCTTGGATTTAAAAATAGAATGAACTCTAACTACTTGTTTAATTCTAATAGAATATGACATTAGGGTACCTAGGTAGCATAAGAGGTTGTTCACTAAATTCTTCCACCTTAATGATAGTTAATGTTAAGGATTGAATGAAACAAACTCTTGTTCATGGATCACCTTCTTAGCCTCCTATGGAAGTCATTCTTTGTGTGGTCTACCATGACCATAATTAGGGCCTTAATAAATGTATTAGATACTCTCTATTATCAATAAGAGAGTTATCATAATATAGTCGTGGCGAGTGGTTACAAATAAGATTAGTGGGTCCATAGTTCCCACTTGGTTTGTACTTAGAAACATTATCATTTCTTAGTTGTATGGAAACTACAAATTCATGCATCTAGGCAACAATACACACTAGCTATTATATGATTCCACTAATGAGAAAAGCCTAGTCAATCTTATAGTTTGTGGAATTAGTCATGTCCCTCATATAGAATATCTATATATGGAGTATTCTTGCCTATAGATTACCTATTATTTTGCTTAATAATGTGATTATTTCACATATATCATAAAAGTGCCCTTCTAATATGTTTGTGCATCAATCTTGAAACCATATTTTTATTAACCAACCAATGATAAGAATTATCTTAAACACGCCTCTATATTTGAATCCCACTAGCTTTGATAATCAACCATAATAACCTTAACAATGCATCGACGACAACAATGCCTAATAAATCATCAATTGTCTTAGGTGAATCTAGCCAAAGCCAACCCATCAAATCCACTAATCTTCCTTGCATCCCAATCATAAAATTTTATGGTTGTTGGAACAAGCTTGGGAGATTTAGTTCTTCCTTTGCAAATCAACATACCCTATTTTGGTTTCCCAAATATTTACTAAATAACTTTGAAGATAAATTGGGAAGAGAATCCATCATATAGATATTTCTTTTCAACAGCCTTAGAGGACATTGTTTTGTTTATCATTTATTATAATAGCTAATACCCAATTTTTTTTAAGATAACAAGCAAAACCTCCTCTTCACAAACTATGTTTTCCTTAATAATCCAAGAATAAAAAAAGGAACCCACATAAAAATTACTTACTCCCTACCATGAAGGCAAAAGAACATCCAATTTAAAGATAGATGTACCAAAAGGAAAGAAATATCACCTCAAAATATGTCTTGAACTTATACATTGAATCTATACACACGAGAATCCCCTTAATAACTCTCTCACAACTTTCAATGCTAGAAGAATGAGTGTTTTCACAAGACTTTCATATTATGATATTTATATCAAGATTCACTTGCATAGTTTAAGAGTCAAGCTGACCCATTCTCATGAGTAGTTTACGTGAACCCCTCATAAGAATGGATCACTTAGTACTCATTTCATCAAAGTGATGCTCATAGCGGTGAAGCATTAGGGATTCCTAAGAGGTCACCCATACTAATACTACTCTAAATCAAGCACGTTTAACCATGTAGATTGTCCCAAGATCAAACCCATTCAACTTGCCACCCCATTTGCAAAACCTTCATCAAGTGGTGTGCCTTATAAACCATTCATTATAGAGCAACTTTAGCTTATCCATTGACAAGTGGGAGGTGTTGATGTGTTTTTTATGCACATGCAAACGTAGAATAAAATACCCAAAAGTATCTTATCCTCTCTTGAACAAAGTTACTCAAATGCTGGAGATTTGCTTAAGGATCACTTGAGACAACTCCAAGGTTCTAGTATGTCGGGTCACGACGTGTGGATAAACATAGTTGGTTGATGTGATTGCTGGTATCACAAGGGGACTTACGCTGAATTGTCGAATGCTTGAATAGCTGGAACTTGATCATCTGATATTTCAATCTCGCGATGCTTTTTGTCCTAAACTAACTTGAATTGAAAAAGGGCAAAAGGTGAAGTGTTAATAAAATCTATTCTAAGGCCTAGACTGTAAGAAGATGGATGAATGATTAGATGGAATCCTACTGAGCGAGGTCTCAACATAGGGTTATATGAGATAGGGGTAAGTTCAATAGTGATTTCTCCTCTACAACCTTTGCCAGTCTATGCGAAAATGAGAGCTTGATAGCATTCTTTCGCTTTTAGCTAGCTAAATTTTTCAAGAATTTTATCTCTAGATTTAATATTTCTTTTCTTGCATGAATCTATTAATTTTGAGATAACAGGTCTTGCCTTCATGAATTGATCCTAGTTTATCCCTTTAACCCTGATTAATTTATTTAGAGTGTTTAGTTCCATTTTAATCCTTTCTTTTACAATTAAATATTATTAAAAAATTGTATTATTGTTCCAAATTTTGTGGATATTTAGGAGACACAAATAAAATATAAATGTAATCATTCCATATTTTTGTAGGAGATATTGGAATGAGACTAATAGGAAGAGTAGTAAACATGAGTCACAATGAGCACTTTAGAATAAATCTAAACATTATAAGGAAGAGTAGCTTGGAAAAATAGAAGCGTAATTTATTTTCCAATATGCAAGATTATTACTTGGGAAAGAATCTTGAAAGAGGATTGAAAAGATTCCTTGAGCTAACATTGTCTCACTTATCCAAAATTATGAGGAAGGATTCATTAATGAAATGGTCATTAACAAGATGGAGAGAATAATAATTAGGAAGAGATAGATTTCACATGCTACTAGGTGACTAGATTGGAGAGAAACTAGAGGCAAATCATTTAGCTTGGCCATGACACAAAGTCTTAGAATAGATGCCAACCTTGGTGAATGGAATGAAAATCCCAAACAATTAATGAGTGGTGAGACAAGTAGAGGCATCTATAAATTTTGTTTTGAATAAAATAAAGAAAAAATGGGACTAAAACCAAGGGAAATGCACATGGAAAGGATATGATGAAAATCAAAATAAATAGTTTGAAGATAATATTAGTTACCTAAAGGATATTCCACTTGATTATTTGGTATATCATAACTATTTTGAAAATTTTTGAAACCATTAGAGGTACCTTTTACTTCTGTAGATGAGGCATTCATTCATGTTGAAGTTGTGATAGCTTATTTGCCTCTTTATAGACAACAAATTATCCATACGAATTATCATATATACTTGTAACCTCCATCCCAAACCACCTATTTCACTCTTCTTCCTTTGTGTACCTCTTTTATTCTTCTATTACCTCTTCGCTTACCTAAATTCAATCCAAAACATAGTGTATATAGCATCAAAAAAATTCCATATTTGATTAATATTATCCACGACATATCGAAAAGACAAATACCACACTTACTGTGTCATCAACCAAAAATAATTTACTTACATATTCAAAGAGTTCAATAATGGAGAAACATCCATGCGGTGCTCTACACATGTCCTTGAAGGTTCAAGAAATACTTATCCTCTATTGGTCCAAACTTTAAATCACTTTCCATACATGAAAATAATTGCAACCATACACAATTTCCCACCCAATAGATTCTCTCAAACTAGTTTACTATCTTAACATAGGGTCAAGGAAAAGCGGACCAAAATAGGAATCCAAGTGTCTTAAAAGCCTTCAAGACCATAGTGGTGAGGATTGAATTTCTTTCTTTAGTGGTATCTTTCTGTAGATTAATTAGTTGGGGATTCTATTAGGACCTTTTCCTAATTAAAAATATATATAAAGATTACATCCCTAAATATTGCATTCATAATAAAATAAATTTCTGCAATATTGAGACTATATTCATAATAGATTTATAGTGATGAATAAAGAAATATTTAAGATTATCAAAAAATTGATGTTTTCTTTCTCCCAACCGTCATTGGATATTGGGTGATCTTTGAGGCATTATGTCAAATAGTTCATGTGCCTTATCTAAGCTTACATATTTTGCATGCATGTGTACCTGGGCAGTTGCACTACAACATCTATACTCACTAATCACATTTGGTTGGAAGTTTCTAAATCCATTTCAAACACATCTTGTGCATATCCTACAATCATAGCATTCCATTAGATCATGTTTCTTTGATGCATCTCACTAAACAGTTCATGCGCTTTCATGTCTATACTTCCACATTTTCCAAACATGTCAAACAGAGAATTTCCAACCGTAAGCATCTGATATTAATTGCCCTTACCTTCTGCTTTGATGGAAGCCCATACTCTGTTCCAAAGCTCCCATTTTGGCACAGGTAGAGAGTACGTTGGCAAATAAAACTGATCGAAATGGAAATCTATTTTTTGCATTGACTGCATTGTGAGGACGCTTATGTATTTCATCGACAGCATAAAGCAGGAAAGGACATGAGAATATCTCCTTGGGGAGGTATTCTATGACAGCTGCAAGGTAGATGAGAGTTTCTTATGCCATTTGCTTTGTTCTATGTAGTCAAACACGAGAACACTGTTTGAATTCAAATGCTAATGGTGATTGTCTTTTTAATGGAAACAGACGGGAAGGGACGTCAAGGGAAGGAATGGGCCCACAACACACCTAAGCAATCATAGCTTAGTGTGTGTTGTTTAAGGCTGCCCCCTTAAGACATCATAATTGATTGGCTCTTCACTCCTAAGACCTTCAAAAGTCTTTAATGGCTTCATTGAGTCCTTTTGTCTTCCAAATTCACTTGCACCAACTTGAATTCTCCTTCAATACTTGATTGCCTGTTCACTTGGAATTGAATTGATTTTATAACCAAGAGATCACTTGAATTGTAGGTAGACCCCTTCAAATGACAGAGTAGGCTTCCTTTTATACCTTATATATGTCTTGAAAGCATTTTATCTTGATGGCTTTAAATTAAAGTACTTTCTCTTCTATCTGGTATTGGTGGAGCAGATCCTTTTATGATATGTAAGTTGAGAATATTTTATGAAAGGTCCCTAAATGAATACACTTTAAACTGATTTTAATATACCTTGAAGTGTGCAATATGGAAGGTTTGTATTCTTAATCTCCTGCCCATTTCTTAATTTAAAAGATGATATCTTTATTAAATATCTTTATTAACTTGATTTCTCCTTCAATTCTTGATGAATGCTTGATTGCATGTTCACTTGGAATTGAATTGATTTTATAATTAAGAGATCACTTGAATTGTAGGTAAACCCCTTCAAATGACAGGGTAGGCTTCCTTTTATACCTAATATATGTCTTGAAAGCATTTTATTGTGATGGCTTTAAATTAAAGTACTTTCTCTTCTATCTGGTATTGGTGGAGCAGAGGTTGCATTGCATCGTCCTAGGATACATATTTCTGCAGATACAACACAAGTTAAATGTATCCCAGGTCGATGCAAAGCAACCTTTGCTCCAGAGATCACCAAAAAATAGAGAAAGAACTTTAATTTAATGTCATTAGGATAAAAGTCTTTAATCAAGACAGATAAAATTTGAGTTTGATTGTCATCATTTACTTTGCCAAATTCTTCACACGTAACTCCTAAATCAATTTCCTACTCACAAGAATTTTATTATGTCTCAAATATAGGGAAACAGAAGGATTCAAATAGAAAACTTGAACATGCAACTAAATCCATTGACTAACCAGAAGAACAAAATTAAGAAACAGTTTGATCATCTGAGAGATGTTGTAGACTTGCAACTCACCAGCTAAGTTTTTGCGGGTAAGATTTTTTTTTGTTTTGGTTATGGTTGTGGTGTTTAGAGGGAGACATTTACAAATTTATATCTATTTTCACTATTTAATGGTTTATGGGTTTGTAATGGTAATTTAATGTTCTTTCATATTTTTGTATATATTCTTTATAATAGCCTATTATATTGATTTGTTCTATTATGCATAATGGTGTGGGTTAGACGACTTTGTCGTCGGTGCATGAAAGCATTGAACGAGTTCTACTTTTAAAAATTACATGAAACATTTTTAATTTATTTGATTCAGTGTTATTTGCAAAAAATGATTATCAATGATGTTTCCTTTCTCCAAGAATTGTCTAGGATCTTTCCATCAGATAATATGTAACATCGAATGACTAAATCTTTTCATTACAAATGCTTATTTAATTTAATTATTATCTGAGCGTGAATTAAAATTTATATCTGTATGGAAGCAGAACATACAAGTTGAAGAGTCATGTGCAAGCAAATTTCCTAAAAGAAAGCAAGCAGGCATTATCTTGAATGACATGGAAACAAGCTCATCAGCTGCCTAGAAGAGAGCAATTGGAGAATGGCAGAGGAAAGTGTTTAAGGGTGATAAATAGATAGATAGTATGCAATACAAACAAACAATGTCTGGAGTGTCTAATGTGACATCTCTAATTTATGTCCCAAGGGACTAACTGGTTTTGGAGTTCCTACGAAACCTATTGGGCCACGCTTGGAGGAAATCAATGTGTTCATGCAAGGAGCACCTTTTTTCTATTATGAGAATGATACTTTTGCACTGAGGGATATTTGGAAGTCAATATCCAAAAATTTCTATAGTGTGGAACAAGAGTTGGCGGACTCAAAGTATAATTGTCAGCTTTCAGAAGACCAAGAGGTTATGTACACAATCTCCCAATAGAAGAGCGATTTCAAGAATTACCTCTCCCCCCATGACTATTCAAGAAGCACTTCCTCAAACAGAGGACTATTGGCCTCCATGGGATCAAAGAAAAAAATTAAAGCATAGACTCTAGACGATGTGTGGTGTCCTTCGTGAAGAACTCTACACTATAATTGAAAATTCACGAGGGAAACTGCAAGATAGTGAAGAGAAATACAATCTTGAAAAGTGGGAAGAATGGATCTTGGTTTGGGTGGGGCCAAGTCAGGTGGCTCCTCTAGAGGTTGACGAGATAGAAATCGTATTAGGATTTGAAAAAGATCACACTCGTGGAACTTCGTGTGCGAGTGATCAATTGGGGTGTTTGGGTAATGCATTCCAAATAGATACAGTTGCATTCCAAATGGGTAATGTCTCGATTAAAGACTTTTATCCTGATGGCATGCAACTGTATCTATTTGGAATGCATTACCCAAACACCCCAATCGATCACTCGCACACGAAGTTCCACGAGTGTGATCTTTTTCAAATCCTAATATGATTTCTATCTCGTCAACCTCTAGAGGAGCCACCTGACTTGGCCCCACCCAAACCAAGATCCATTCTTCCCACTTTTCAAGATTGTATTTCTCTTCACTATCTTGCAGTTTCCCTCGTGAATTTTCAATTATAGTGTAGAGTTCTTCACGAAGGACACCACCACATCATCTAGAGTCTATGCTTTAATTTTTTTCTTTGATCCCATGGAGGCCAATAGTCCTCTGTTTGAGGAAGTGCTTCCTGAATAGTGATGGGGGGGAGAGGTAATTCTTGAAATCGCTCTTCTATTGGGAGATTGTGTACATAACCTCTTGGTCTTCTGAAAGCTGACAATTATACTTCGAGTCCGCCAACTCTTGTTCCACACTACAGAAATTTTTGGATATTGACTTTCAAATATCCCTCGGTGCAAAAGTATCATTCTCATAATAGAAAAAAGGTGCTCCTTGCATGAACACATTGATTTCCTCCAAGCGTGGCCCAATAGGTTTCGTAGGAACTCCAAAACCAGTTAGTCCCTCTGGACATAAATTAGAGATGTCACATTAGACACTCCAGACATTGTTTGTTTGTATTGCATACTATCTATCTATTTATCACCCTTAAACACTTTCCTCTGCCATTCTCTAATTGCTCTCTTCTAGGCAGTTGATGAGCTTGTTTCCATGTCAATCAAGATAATGCTTGCTTGCTTTCTTTTAGGAAATTTGCTTGCACATGACTCTTCAACTTGTATGTTTTGCTTCCGTACAAATATAAATTTTAATTCACGCTTAGATAATAATTAAATTAAATAAGCATTTGTAAAGAAAAAATTTAGTCATTCGATGTTACATATTATCTGACGAAAAGATCCTAGACAATTCTTGGAGAAAGGAAACATCATTGATAATCATTTTTTGCAAATAACACTGAATCAAATAAATTAAAATGTTTAATGCAATTTTTAAAAATAGAACTCGTTCAATGCTTTCATTCACCGACGGCAAAGCCGTTTGACCCACATCATCTCTCACCGTCGGAATTCCGATGACAACCAAAGAAACACTTGACAAGGATGCTGTGCATCCAACGACACTCATATGTCAGAATTTTATACTTTGGAGTCAGCATTCCGATGATAGCCTGAGATCGCGACGGTATTCTTTCGGGGAATGAGCATCCATGGTGGTCGTCGGAAAGGTTGGAGGTGATGTCAGAATTGCGACGACCACAAGGATAGTCGGAACTTGCGACACAAAGTTTTTGATGACTTTTTTTGTCGGTAGTGCGACGAAATATGGTCAGAATTTCGACGATTTGCCGTCGAAATCTTGACCCAAATGTACTAGTGACTATTATAGCTTGCATATAAAAAATTGAGATTTAAGTGCGTTAAATGTTTTTTAAATTTAAAGTTATCTCACTTTTACAGATGTGTTTTAAGTATATTATATGAATTCAAATAAAAGACCATCAAAGATGGAGTTATAGACAAGGAAGGATTGAATAGATATTAATAATGCACAAAATAAATGGTACTAAAATAATATTATTCTTTTGATAAGCGTAGAAATCAAATCAATGATGGTGTTTTAAGTAGATTATTATCTATTTTATGTTATCAAGATTTTATTTCATATATTTAATATAAATTAATTGTAAATCATATTAATAATGGTTCCAATTGAATGTATGAATACAATTTGCTAATTTGAATATTGTAAAATTGGACATTTTCTTGGTGGTCAATTTTTTTGCCGATAAATATGTCTATCTCATATAGATTAACAATAGAAAATCAATGTCAATTAATATGTTTACAATGCATTCAAAATTTTCTCTCATAAGAGATCCAAATGAATTATACAATGCTTATTAATTTTACCACTTGTGTAGTACCAAGGATAGATAGAAAGGTTGATTAAGATTCTTTCATGATTTTAGGACTTTAAGTTCATTTTTGTGAAAAGTTTGATTGATAAGAACTTACCAATTGCTTAGAAGGTTTGAGCTCAATCTATGCAATTACCACCATCTTAGTCATGGATATGCACATGTAACTTATTTTGAATATTTCATAAAATTTATATAAATTATAGTATATACTATTTTGTAAAATTTCATGTTTTTGGGTTTAAAAATGAAAATCTATTTTAATAGATTTATTATAATTTTAAATTTTTTTTTGGTTTTGTATTTTCTTAAATTATTTTATCCATTTCAAATTAATTAAAACACATTGTAAATTTACAAATATGTGACTCACTAAACTTGGGGTTCTATCTTTAATACCAAGGTTCTATCCCTATCCCAAACCTTGAATCTAATTCTAATCCTAATGATGATCCAAACCCTAACCCTAATCATAATTCTATCCCTAACCCTTCTCAAACCCTAACCATAACCTTAATCATAATTAGTATTCTCCTAATCTAAATATAAATGAATCCAAGCATTATAGCACACTAGTAACCCTAATTCTAGCCTAACCATAACCCTAAGTAAATGTAACCATAACCCTAAATATGCTTGAATCATAATTCTAATTAAGCTATAACTTGAGCTATATTTAAACCCTAAAACTAACTACAATCTTAACCATAACCCTAAACCCTAACCCTAACAATAATACTTAGTCTTAACCCTAAAATCTAATCCTAACCATAACCCAAACCCAAACCCTAACCCTAACCCTAACCAAAAGCCAAAACCTATCCTTAATCCTAAGAGTAAATTCTATCCATAATCCTAATCCTAACCCTAAACCCTAACTCAAACCATAACCCTAACCCTATCCTTAATCTTAAACCCTAACATTAACCATAATCCTCACCCTAACCCTAAGCCTAAACCTAACTCAAACCATGATATTAATAATGACCCTAGCCCGAATCCTAACCCTAACCTTGACCCAAACCCTAATCTTAACCTTGACCCTAGCTTGATGTAAACCCTAACCCTAACCATAATCCTAACTATGACCCTAAGCCTAAGCCTAACCATCATCCTAAACCTAACCTTAATGCCAAACATGATGTAAACAATTAACTTAATCATAACCATAATCATAATCCAAACCCCAACCCTAATCCTAACTCTAACCTAACCATAATCCTAAACCCTAACCCTAACAACAATCCTACCCTAAATGTAACCCTAATTCAAATTGAGATTTTATCATAATCTATTCCCAACCTTAACCTATCCCAAACCCTAATCCTAATAGAACATTAATACCAATTTAACCCTAACCTTAATGTAATTGAACCATAACCCTAACTCTAACCCTAACTTTGATGTAAACCCTAAACATAATTGTAACCCTGACACTAAACCCTAACCATAAACTTAAGTTCCTTAACAGTAAACCTTAACCCTAACCATAATCCTAACCCTAAAATTAACCTTAGCCGTAATTACTATTTAAACCCTATTTTGAACGTCAACCATAACCCTTAAGTATCCTCGATTGTAAATCCAACCTATGCTTGACGTTATCCCCAATCTTTATGCTAACATAACCCATAACCCTAATTGAATTCTAATGCTAACCTTCAAGCAAAGCTCTATTAATTAAGTTGTAATGCTAACCTTAATCCTACTTAAACCCTATCCCTAACCCTAATATTGATTCTAATTGAACCTGAACCTTTACCCCAAGCATTATCCTACAATAATAACTCTAATCGTTACTAAAACCAATTACAACTATTATTTTATGTATAATATTATTACACCCTCCAATCTAGACCCAACCCTAACCTGATAATGACCCTAAACTTAACTTTATATCTAACCCTAACCCTAATCCTAACCAAAACCCTAACTCGTATAGCTATCAACACATACTATCTTTCATTGCAATCTTAAGCCTAAGCCTAACCCTAATCATAATTTTAATTCTAACCCTAACCCTAACCCTAATTTAAATTATAATCATTATTTATAATCTTTAAACCTTACCCTAATTATAATCACTAAGACTAACCCCAATACTAACCCTAATTATAACCCTTACACTAATTATAATTATAACCCTAACCCTAACCCTAACCCTAACCCTAACCCTAACTCTAATTTTAATTATAATCAATAATTATAATCTTTAACGCTAATGCTAATTATAATTATAACCCTAACCCTAACCCTAACCCTAACCCTAACCCTAATTCTAACCCTAACCATAACACTAAACCCTAACCCTAACCTAACTGTAACCCTAACCCTAACAATAATACTTAGTCTTAACCCTAAAACCTAACCCTAACCATAACCCTAACAACATGCTTTATCCTTGAATCCTAATCCTTCCCGAGTCATAACACTAACTGTAACCTTAATTTAGTTGTAATGCTAACCCTAATCCTAATTAAACCCTATCCCTAACCCTAATACTGATTCTAATTGAACCCTTACCCTTACCCTTACCCCAAGCATTATCCTACAATAATAACTATAATCGTTAACTAAAACCAATTATAACTATTATTTTATCTATAATACTATAACTCCCTCTAATCTAGACCCTAACCCTAACAACCCTAATCCTCACCCAAACCCTAACTCTCATAGCTATCATCATAGACTATCTTTCTATGCAATCTTAACCCTAACCCTAACCCTAATCCTAATTATAATTCTAGACCTAACCCTAACCCTAACCCTAATCCTAATTTTAATTATAATCTTTAAACTTTACCCTAATTATAATCACTAAGACTAACCCTAACTGTAACCATGATCCTATATGAAAACCAAAACTTGATGCTAACCCTAACCATGATATACACCCTAACTGTTATCATATTCCTAACCCTAACCATGATATAAACCTTAACCCTGACCATAATACTAATCTTAACCCTAATCCAAAACATAACCACAAACTGAATCCTAATCCTAACCATACCCTGAGTTATAATTGTAACCCTAACACTAAACCCTAACCTTAACCATAAATTTAATCCTAATATTAAATCGTAACCATAACCCTAACCCTAACCATAATCCTAATTGTAATCCTAAACCTTAATGCTAACAATAATCCTAAACCAAAACCAAACTCTAACGTTGATGCTAACCCTAACCATGATATAAACCCTAAACATTATCATAACCCTAACCGTAATCATAAATCTAACCTGAACCATGATGTAAACCTTAACCCTAACCATAACACTAATCTTAACCCTGATGCTAACCATAACCATAATACTCGCAATTAAATAAAGTTTTATATTATCATTAAATAAAGTTTAATATATCTTAGATTTTAGTATTTGCTTTGGTCTTGCAACACATATATATTATATAAAATAGTCTAAATAGATATTTAAAATTTCATATATCTCTATGTAATAATATAATAATATTGTAATATAATTTATTTTAGAACAAACAAATAGAAAATAATAATAATATTACATATTATTGCAACAAACATTAATAATATAATATTATATAGTTCTATTTTGAATTTTTTTATTGTTTCCCATGTTGCGTCGTGACTGCTACTAGCTTACACACATTGATTTTAAACAAATATATATAATACGCCAAGAGAAATCCTTATCGAGGCGCTTATTTTTATCATGTACCTGAACTCTAATAGGCGCCTTGATAAGGATATCTCTCGGCGTATTATATATATATTTGATTAAAATCAAATATATGCAAGCTAGTTAGTGTATAACGGTTAACATATGAATCATGTTTGGTGCCATGGACAACTATGTTAATCTTTTTGAATTGTTTGCGTGTTCCATGGGGAATTGTAAAACAGATGAAGAAGATTTGCTTCAAACTTTCATGAGGACCAATACGCCAAAATTAAAGCATTCATTTCTAATGTAACAATGTAGGGTTTGATCTATGATGATGTATGCTTTTGCCGACACAAAAGAGGTAAATAGATATATGTAAAATAACACAGAGAGAGAAGTTATGAACAAAGTTGATTTTTCCAAGGATAGGCGACTATGGTACATAACACAATAGCAGAACATATCAGAGCTACAATGAAGGAGAATTACAAAGGTAGAGAAGAAGAGAAGAGGTCTCTTAGACCAAGGGTGTGCAGATGATTTTGTGAATTACAAAGAAGAATTACAATGGTTCAAGATTGAACCTTCTTATTTTATTTACAAACAGAGGTATGATCTCAGGGTTGTTGCCCTGCATTGTGTAAATTGGGTTGGTGCTCATTTGAGTCTATTTTTGCAACTAAGGATTGGTGTCCTTAAACTAATTGTGTAGGGGATTGGTGTCTCCTAAGAATTGGTGTCCTTAAAATAAATTGTAATCATTTTTATTTGTGAGGCTAGATTTGGACAGTAGCTCCAAGCAACACTTTCTCACTGTGGTTTTTCCCATCTTGGTTTTCCCACATATATCTAGGTATTGTGTGTTGTGTGTTTGATATGAATGATTGAAAGTTTAAAATAGGTGACAAAAGAATTGATACCAATAAAATAATTAGCAATTATGAGATGAAACCACCATAATTAAACTATAAAGGGGGAAGGCATCCAATAACAATTGGGTTAACCCACAATAATTTTGTCTCATGAACACAAAACAGGGGTTGAATGAGTTAATTAACGATATCAAATACAAAAAAAAAAATCTTACAAAATCTTACAACACCTAAAGAAACTCCTTTAAATAGTGGAATGACTGGGAGCTATAACATCTTGACTAGACAATGTAACTACCAATTTCTAGAACTAGGAGTGGGAAGAGGGTAATGTTCACCTCCAATCCATTCAAAACAACCTTGGAAACACTTAAACACAAGGATAAACCTTCAGAAGAGGTTTCCTTAAACTAGGAGGCACAAGCCCTCCACCAAATAGAATTATGATGAGTTGCTTCCAATAAATGACACGCTTCTCGATAAAAAAGGTATTATAAATCCTTAAGTACAAAATTTCTCTACAAAGTAAAATTGTAGGAATACTCAATAAGACAAGGTATACAATTTTTTCCTAAAAAATAAATCTAGAATACATTGTTTATTTGAATAAGGAAAAAAAATGTTTATAAAGTATATTAGCATAGCTAGAGGAAACTATCAATAAAGAGGGACACTAGCATGCCACTATAAATGTGTACCAAAAATGTGTTGGTATCTTGTAGCTATATTGGAGTCATAGCCTAGAGCTAGAGTCCTAAGAATGAATTATAGTTATTCCCCATACTAGTGTTATGTTCCCTTTTGTAGACCTCCAAGACAAAACCAACACTCATCACACACAAAGAAAGATCCATACCACATAAAAAAAACTCTAAATGGTGAAAAGTATTGGGAGACTAAAGTCATCACCAACACTTGATATCCAAACCCACAAGCCCATGAAGGATATAACTATCAAGATCTAAGGAGTCAATAATGGAATCCAAAACACAACCAATGACACTAGAAATGAAGGGTAAGGATTCCTACTTTAGCCAATCATGCCAATACCATGAGGAGAACCCAAAATAGCCACACAATGAGGTTATTCTCACCAATTCACAATGCTAAAACTAGGAGACAACTAAACAAGATCCAAAGTTAAAGATTGAATGATTTCTAACATGCAAAGATTTATTTTAATGCCAAATCCAAATATTCTGTATGTTCATTTTACCAATATTTTCAAAAAGATAAATTGTAAAATGAATGGCAATATCATTTGATACATCATCTAGAAAACCTACAATTAGAGCTAGATTCTTCATCACTTAGTTAATATTCCAACTAATAAGATATTTCATTATAATTATTTATAATTATAAAAGAGGACTCAAGATAATATAATAATGAGAACTAAAGGCAAGGAGAGAACCTCCACTTGCATGCTAACCAAAGCTCCTCCAAAGATGAAACCTCTAAGAACTTTAATTTCTAATAGTGGTATCCATGCCACCCAACCACATGGTACCCTTAGGTACACACCACCATACTAGGATATAATGACTTAGCAACAAGTACATCATTGATAAAATAGGGAGCATGACACAAACAAGCCAATTGAAATGTACACATGACATCAAATGAGATAAAACATCACCTTAGAATACATGTGGCACAAAAATGATCACATAAATTGTACATATTGTAATAGAATGATCATCAAATAATATAGCATGTGCTTAAATATTTCGACAATAAACACAAGGGACAATACACATCACATGACATACATCAAAAAACATAAACACATGCAACAAATGGTATTATACATCACAAACATAATCATGTGCACTCATAGTCTCATATATCACAAACATAATCATGTGCAATTAGGCCTCTTCCAATCAGAATATTCTCAAAGATGGATCCCTCATTTAACACTTTGCCCAATGACACCAAGGATGAGAAACCATGGATCTAGGGATGGAGTGCCATCAGAAAGCTCAAAAAGTTTGCCAAGTGAAGTTTAGTATGAATCAAATTTCCCATGTGAGGAACTCAAATAGAAAGAACTAGCTCTCCTTGAGTACGTATGCCTATTATGCTCATATAAGCCTATACAAGTACTTTGGTAATGTCATGAGAATCAATATCTTATTTATTTTTAATTACCTAATGTTTTTTTTCAATTGATAAAAGGCCTAAGCCATAAGGTTTTATTAATATTTTAAAACCTAATACAACCCAGCTCACTAGGGGCACCGATAGGAAAGAGTCGGGTGGAGAAAACCTCTGGTCTTACCTTAAAAGAATATTCATTTGTTCTTATATGAATACATTTTAAAAAATTACATATTTCCTCAATACAAGCCTGATATAGATATCATGTAGCAATATACAAAATTATGCCTATATTTTGACCCTGGAGAACCCACAAATCTGAAGACCACCTGAAGAAACTGTCACTCATAGCTATGACCTTCCCATGGAGTTCATAGTTGTCCTATCCATTCCAGTATATCAATTCATAGTCCTTTGGGTAACCTTTACTGTTAATATTCCTTGCACAGTGACAGTCACAAGCAACCTCCAAACATCTAGTCCTACCATTAGCTGTTAGCAAAACCATGCGAGATAAGATAACTCCTTAATTTTTGGTGCATATGATTTTTAAAATAACAGCATGTCATAGCCATGTAAGTATAAAGAAACACAGACCAAAACAATGCCCAGACCGGTCTGAGGCCCCTAATCCTTATAAATGCCCACCTGAATGTATAATCTTTATACACACATGTGTTATTTATAGAGGCCCAGATAGCTAGAGGGGGTCCAGAACATAGCCATCAATATTAAACTATAAAACTCAAGGAACATTATTTCATGAATCTAAAAACCAAAGTGCAAGTGTCAGTACTACAAGAAAAGTATCAGAAACCTTAACCATAGTAAAAAGTCTAAAACTACCCATTAGAGGCAAAATCTTATAAGCCAACCTAGTATTACCACGTATCTAAAGTAAAGTCTTAAATTAAAGTCTTAAAGTGTCAGAGTAGCCACATGTCCATACAAAATTACTGCCAAATAACCATATTAGAAAGCTTCCAAGTATGCCCTAGTTGGTGCAGCAAAATTTGTGGGGATTCCGAAGATAAACTAAGTTTATAACATTAACGGGAAATATAAAATTGAGTCCTTAATCTTTCAGGATCCCGTCAATGAAAGCACAGTCCACATGAGGAGGATGAAGATTCGCAGAAGAGCTTGACGGGTCAGCCACCACCGTCACCCTTCGAGTCCTCTTTCTAACCTGAGAGGAAGGTTTATCTGCCAAATGGGATGCCTTGATAATCATAGGATGAAGCACCTGAAATTTTTTGATATCCATTGCAGGGAAGTCTAGTGGAGGCGAAATCCCTTCCTCAGCCATATATTCGACCCACCATTTCGTACCCTGAGTAGGTTTCAGATGAAGCCATTTCTGGAGAAATGCAATATTTCTAGCAGTTATTGGTTTCCTCTCTTCAAAGGAGGAGATATCTTTAATAACCAAGATAGGGCACATCACCACATCCCTATCACGATTCTTCTCACCCAGCCTGGCATAATCTTCAGGGTAAGGAATCATCAAGTTCTCATTAACATTGTGGACAACTAGTTCTAAACCAATCAAAAAATTATCTTTCAAAATCGTTTGACAAAGTAGAATTGCCTCATTTTTGGGTGTACCCATGACAAGTAAGATGGCTACAAATATAGTAGGAATGTCATAACTAACCATGAACCTAAATTCATAGTTCATGTGTTCCTCCCCCATAACTTCTATAACAACCCTAACTGCAAGGTCATCAAGGTCATTTAAGACCCTGCTCCAATGTTCCTGTTTAATTTGGCCCTTAAAAGCCATCATTATGCTTCCTTCCTTGGGGAGCATACAAATTGTAGACTCGATTGTAAATTATCAAACACAATAACAACGCCCAAACCGAAGCTAGATTATACTTAAAGAAAGTCAAGAAGGCTCTTGAAGCTAGGTCTCATAAATGCCACATATGCTGAAGGAAAGATAATGAAGGCAAAATAATTACAATGAAAAGAAAATGAAAGGCCACACCTCAGGCACCACCACCTTTGGAAACGAAGCCGGCTAGGCTTAACAAACAATGATGAGGGTGTACTACCAATTAGAGTCTAAGGTCTAATGATGATCAATCAACAAATCCGCCTTCAGGGAATCAATCAAAAGAAATAAATGGAGCAAAGTAAGTCGAAGAAAAAGTACATGTATATATTAAGGCTTATATATGAAGCAATATGTATACATGTATATGAATGCAAATCCAAAACACACAACATAAATAAAACCGAAAATAGGGAAAAGGAAAAAGGAAGATAGATAAAAAACAAAGAAAAGAAAAATAAAGAGTAGAAGAAAATAAATATAAATACAAAAGCTCAAAAGAAAAATAAAATATATAAAATAAATAAATAAATGCACACACACATATATGTGTAAATATATATATATATCTCTATATGAGTGTGCATATATAAAAACAAAAGAAGAACAAAAAGGAATATATATATACACGTACACACACACACACACACACACACACACACACATATATAGATATAGATATACATACACACACATATATATAACACACGCGCACAAATGAACACACACATATATATGAATATATATATATATATATATATTTAAAATATATACATATATATATCTAAAATATATATATGTGTATATATTTATATATAGATATATATATATATATATGTATATATAAGTATATATATATATATATGTATATATAAGTATATATATATATATATATATATATATATACATATATATCTATATATACTTATATATCTATATATACTTATATATATATATATATATATATATATATATATATATATATATATATATATATATATATATATATATATATATATAAGTATATATAGATATATATGTATATATATATATATATATATATAAAAGTATATATAGATATATATATATATATATATATATATATATATATATATATATATATATATATATATATATATATAGGCGGAACATGAGTATTAAATATAATAGAACCAAGACATATGCATGCCATAGATAGACTAAAGAGAACATGATAAACTATACAGAGGACACCAATCCAATACCTTATGACCTCTCAGGGGGGTTTGAGGTTTAAGATCATCTTACCATCCGCCCCAAGATTGGCCAAGAAATCAGCCTTTTTGTTGCCTTGTCTGTAGATATGATTTGTTGTATATCTCTCAAGGGAGCTGAGAAGGATAATTGCCCTATTCAATTAGCTATTAAGTTTCCAATTAGGTGTAGAGCCTGTTCTAATAGCATTTATAATAATAGCTGAGTCCCCTTCGATTTCTAAATTCTTAATTTGTACATCCTTAGCCAAAACTAAACCTTCACAAAGGGCTTGTATCTCAGCCATGTTGTTGGTGTATATTCCAATCGGTTTGCAAAGGCTAGCTATCTCCTAACCATCAGAGTTTTGGATCACACATCCTATTCCTGCCATCCTTCAATTGCCTCTTGAGGGACCATCAAAGTTTAGCTTTAGCCAACCTGTGGGAGCGGGGGACCAGATAGCTCGAGATCTATCATAGGTATTATTAGTGTTCGCTTTGCCAGTGAAGGGGGGAATTTTGAGGTCGTGCCACTTTCCTCTAATAATTTCATCCCATCTTGAGAACTTGGAATTATTCTTTTGTGATAATAGTAATCTACTGTTGACTATTTCCACAATTGAGGCTTAAATTTTATTAATTAAGAGGTTGTCACATAGTGCTTTATTTTAAAAAATTATTCTATTTCTTTCCTTCCAGAGTTCCCAAATGAGAATTGAGGGGGCTATGTTCCAAATAATACTGTAAGTCCCAATGTTCCCATGAGATGGACAACTCTGAAACCACTTAAGAAGATCATTATGCTTTGGGGAGTACCAACACAATCTCTCACTTAACCAATCCCAACACACTTGGCTATATTGGCAATTTAAAAGGATATGATTAACGGTTTCACACTCTTTTTCACAGAGTGGGCATCTAGAGGGGCCTTCAAATCCTAACTTAGTAAACCAATCAATGGTTAAAATTATATTCTGAAGATCTGTCCAAGTAAATGAACCTGCTTTGGGGAGCCCTACTTTGCTCCAACATAGTTTGATTGGGAGATCAGTTTTTGGCAAGGATAGCTTCTCTTGCAACAGCTTATAACCCTCCTTTACACTGTAAGAACCTATTTTAGAGTCTGCCCAAATAAGCATATCTCTACCATGGTGAAATACAATCCTTCTATCATTTAAATGTATAGTTATCTTCACAATATCTTGATTAGGGAGGTCAAGATCAGTCAGTTGTTTCTATTCCTAGCCCAACACCAGGTCACCTTTGGGGAAAGTTACATAATCCTTAACATAGGGGCCTCATACATCCTTTAATCGGGCTATTACTTGTTCATTGATTCCTAAGGTATTGAGGGTCGGATAACCCCCCATGAGTCTTCCCAGAATAGGGCGTCTTTGCCATTGGCAATGTCCCAAGAGAGTTTGTCCATGATAATGTCTCTACATCCTAGTAAGAAGTTCTAAATCCTATAGCCTCTCGAAGGGGAGGCAGTCCTAAAAATGCAACAAGGGTCATTATTAGGGCCAGATAATTGGACTGGATAATTTTCACCCGTTTTTGATTTGGTTCTTTGTATATTTTCCATAACAGTTTCGCTCCAAGTGCCTTGTTTTGCATGGCTAAATCTTTCACTCATGCCCCCCCCAGAATCCATAGGTCTACATATTTTATGCCGTGCAATCAAAGCAAGCTTCTTCCTATCAGCAGTACCTTTCCAAAAAAAGTTTCTTATTTTCTTAGATAGTTTTTCGTTAATGCCTTTGGGGAGTTGTAAGTAGGACATTTGATATATAGACATGACTGATAGTATAGATTTAATCATTGTAAGATTTCCTGCAGAAGATAGCCATTTGTTTTTCCAACCATCCATCTTCTGGTCCATTTTTGTTCAAAATGTTGTCCCAAAGGTTTTTGGTTTATCTAGAGGCATACCAATGTAGTTGGAGGGCAACACACCCTTGTTAGAGCCCAAGATGCTACAAATAGCGAGTTTAATTCTAGGATTGGTATTGAAGAAGAAAACTTTTGATTTATTGTTATTAACCATTTGTCTTGAAGCATTTGAGTAGTTCTCAAGGATAACTCTAAACCTCTGCACTTCAGCCACACTAGCATTACCCATTAACATAGTATCATATACAAATTGTTGGTGAGTGATGGGATCGATATCATTGGTTACTTTAATCTATTTTAGTTGTTGATTTGAACTTGAATAAGAGATAGATCTACCTAAAGCTTCAACCATAATGATGAAGAGGAAAGGAGAGATAGGGTCTCCTTGTCTAAGGCCCCTAGAGATCTCAAAATATTTGTCAGGAGAGTTGTTTATCAGAACAAATATTTTGGGGCTTGAAATACATTCAAAGATCAAATTGATCCATCATTTAGAAAATCCAAAGGCTTCCAAACATTTGCAGAGAAACCTCCAATCAATCTTATCATAGGCTTTCTTAATATCTAATTTAATTAACATTCCTACCGAATGGTTTTGTTGGAGAGAGTGAATGGTTTCCTGAGCTATAATGATGCCATCAAATATTGACATTCCTGGAACAAATCTTGTTTGTTCATTTGAGATGATACAGGGCAGTATCAACTTAATTTTGTTGGCCAGTGCTTTGATAAGAATTTTATATATGGTATTACATAGTGGCATAGGTTTGTAATCATCAAAGTCTTCTGCAATTTCTTTCTTAGGAATGAGAGTAATGAAAGTATGGTTGATTTATCTTAATAGCTTCCTCGAGTTTCTGGTAGCTTCAAGGGCCTCTACCAATTCTTTTCCTAATATATGCCAACATTTTTGGAAGAAATGGGCTGGGAATCCATCTAGCCCTGGGAATTTGTCAGGGTGCATTTGACTCAAGGCAGTGAGAATTTTTGCTTATGTAAATTTATTATTTAACATTCTATTTTGGGCCTCCCAGACAATCCTAGGGATGCATTTCAGTACCTTAGACTATGCTCCTAAATCAAAAGTGTCCCAATTAATCAGAATTTTCGTAAAGTGATTAACTGCTTCTTGAGAAATCAATTTGGGGTCATCAATATTGTTACCAGCCCTATCCTTTATAGTTGAGATCCTATTTATGTTCCTTCTGATTTTGGTGTTGTTATGCTTTTTTTTGTATTTTTGTCTCCATTTTGAAGCCAGTTCTCTCTTGATTTTTTCTTCCGATAAATATTTTCCTTTGCTAAAATGTTAGTATAATGTCCTACGAGTTCTTTTTCTCTGATATAGCTCTGTTGATTCATTCCATCCTTAATAATTATTTCATTCAGCTCACCTAACTCCTTTTCAATTCTGGCTTTATCTTCGAAGATATTGCCAAATTTTTCTCTGTGCCATTGTAGAAGTTTTTGCTTAATAGTTTTCAACTTAGCTATAAAACTGAACAATTTAGATCTTATAAAATTTTCCTCACCCCACCATTTTGCAATCAAGTTGAGGAAATTTTCATCTGGCATCCACTTTTTCTCAAATTTGAAGGGGCATCTAGTAGGTTGCCTATCTTCTTCAATCAAAAGGTGAAGTGGGAAGTGATCTGAACCAGAAGCTGGAATTATGTGAGAGCTCATGATGTGAGGGAAATCAATCAAATTTCCTTTATATAGGAATCTATCAAGCTCCTCTGCAATGTAGCTGAAGCGTGATCTTCTTTTATTCCATGTAAAACAACCATTACTAGATTTTATTTTCATAAGCTCATTGATGCAAACCCATTGTTTGAAGTCTTTCATTGATTGATGAATTCTTTCGACCCCCCCCCCCCCTCCCCACCCCCATTGAAAATAATCTTCAGATATTTGAAAGGGACAGTTGATTTTGGTTTGTGGTTGTAGACACATAAATCTGTCCACTTAATTAAATGAATATTTAGTATTTATTTGATTATTTAACCATCAATCAATAATTAATTAAATTCATCTTAACTCTCTTCTCCTATTAATTAAATAAATTATTCAATTTATTTGATTTAATTCACTCAACCAAATTGAGACCATTAATTAAATAAATAAATCATATTTGTTTAATTAAATCTTCTCTCACATTTAAATAAATTAATAAATCATATTTATTTAAATCCCCAAAATCTCATCTCTCACATTTAAATAAATTAACATTTATTTAAATCACCTTTATCCTCCACCCACTTGCATTTTCCTACAAATACAAGTTGCACAACTATTTTAAATAAATAAATTATTTATTTAAAATTCTATTTATCCTCACCCACTTGAAACCTTTAATGGCTTCCCTTAAAGTCTTCAAACTTAATGGCTTCTTTCTAGAGTCTTCTTAAGCCTTTAATGGTTTCTCTTAAAGTCTTCAAACTTAATGGCTTCTTTCTAGAGTCTTCTTAAGCCTTTAATGGTTTCCCTCAAAGTCTTCAAGCATTTAATGCTTTATCTTCTTTTTTTTCATGTAAATTGTGAGATTTGGACTAGCTCTGATACCATGTGAGATTTTGCCAAGATCAAGAGGCAATGGAAAGCACAAATAAGAGAGAACAAAATAGATGATAGGAATAAACTGTATTGTATCAAGATGCAAAATATGATCAATTGGATCATTACAAGATATAGACTGATTGCCTATACAAACAATGTAGATGAGTATGCTTATATAGGCAAGGGTAGAGATATGTGAGCACACAAACATGACATGTGGCTCAATAAGAAACAAGGGTAGGTAGGAAATAGGTGTGGGTAGGTAGGAGAAATAATATAATATTCCACATGAGGTGGAATGTAACAACAAGATAAGATCAACACTATAAAAGGTGGAAATTCTCCTACTCACACTATCCCAATGTGGCACAAACACCCAAGTGTCTCATACCCAAACTACTATGAAATGCATTTCCTAAGTAAACTTAAGTAAGGTGTAATAATATCCAAGATGAATAATTATTTACACCAACATAAATAAAATCGAGATTTATTTAAATAAAATCCAAAATTCACATTCACATTTAAATAAATTAATATTTATTTAAATATCTATCCAAATGCAAATTACACCGTTTAATTGAAATAAATGATTTTATTTTAATTGGAAATCCCAAAATTCCTCCTACTTGCATTCTCCTACAAAATCCACTTGCATACCTAAATCCCTTCTAGATTCTGCTAACTCCTTTTAATTAGCCTAATCCTATCCTAATCATTGTCACATTCCTAAATAAAAGGAAATCACTTCTCAAACACCTCCAAAGTCTTCAATAACCATTAAAGGCTTTATGTCTTCAAATGGTTAACCTCTAAAGTCTTCCAAACAATTAAATGCTCTTACATAACCATTTATGGTTAACTCACCTTTTACCTTTGGTTAGAGACTTTCCTCTAACTTAACCATCCTTTTGACTCATGGGTCTCTTCAAAATATTTATTTCTTTGACTAAGGTAACCATTTAACCCTTGCACATTCATTTATCCTTTGGATAAAAGGAATATCCATTAACTTAACCCTAACCCAACCCCCTGGGGTAACTGCCATGTCCTCTCAAGCATTTAATGCTCCTTATCTCTCATCTCAAGCCTCCTCATGGTGACACTTGTCAACATGGGATTGGGTTGAAAGTCTCACATGGATTGAATATCTTTCAATCCTAACCCTTGTTAAGATTGCTCAATCTTAACCCTTCATTTCCCCATTTCTTCTATAAATAGAACCCTTATTCTCAAGCAAAGAAGGAAGCGTTAGAGTATTGTTACTATACCGGTATTAGCACAGAGTTTTTTCATAGAATCACTATCTACACTTGCATAGCATTTGTTTATCATATCCAACCATCTTAAATCTCCATATGACATCCATGGCTAGTGCTAAAAGTTGAGAGCTACACTCATTTGGGACTTGGAGAGGAGAGAAACAAGGGAGAAGCATCAAAAGGCATCATGGAAGCATCTTAGGGAGGCTCTTCTCCTTTCTTTTGTTTTGTTAAAAAATTTTCATGCTTTTTGAAATCTCTTTTGATATGTTTGGAATGGTTTTTAGTTCTTTGTTTTGGTTTTACAGTTGAAACTAACTTATTAACATTGAACTTTGTTGTTGCCTTGTCCCCATTTCCATGACATCAGTGGTATCCTAAAGATTGTGACTTTACCTTGAGTTATTTTACTGATTTTGATTGGGTAGGTGATATTGATGACCAGAAGAGTACTAGTGGTGGTGCACCTTTTTTGGGTAAGAAGTTAGTTTCATGGATGAGTAAGAAGAAGAATGTAATTTTTTTATCTACTGCAGAGGCTGAGTATATTGTTGTTGCTAGCAATTGTACACAGGTAATATGGATGAAGTAAATGTTGAAGGATATCAGAATGATTTATGATAAGCCTATTGCTATCTATTGTGATGATTCAAGTGCTATCAATATTTCTAAGAATCCGGAACTGCATTCAAAGACTAAGCATATATCAATTAAGTTTCATTTCTTGAGAGAGAAGGTGAATGAGAAGGAAGTCAGATTAGAGTATGTATCCACAAAGGAACAAATTGCAGATATCTTTACTAAGCCTTTGCCTAAGGATAATTTTGAGTATCTTAGAGAGAAGTTAGGAGTGATTTCCCCTCCTAACAAGAACTAAGATGCATGGATTCACATGAGTCTGGTGGACTTCACAGAGATATCTTGTGATCTACATTGATGAGTGGTGACTAATACTTAGGGGGAGTAGTCAGTGTTGTTGTCCAAATATGTAAGGTAGTTCAAAGGGGGAGAGAATCATGATTTGCATATTTGCCTTTTGTATTGATGTCAAAGGGGGAGAGAATTATGTGAAAAACTGCTATATCATATGTATATGCTAGATCTTAAGGGGAGATTGTTAAAAAATATGGAGAGATTGTTGGTGGCTGAATTCTTTCTTTGCATTGATTATTTTTCACATTCATATGTTGCCATCAATGCCAAAGGGGGAGATTGTTGGATATTGTTGAGAAGTTTGTTGAGTGATGTGTTGTCACTGATGTCAACATATTCCTCTGTGTTTCAGTATTACAGTCATATTACACAAGTTGGTTTGGCTAGTGTGTTGCAGATGAGTTGTTGCAGATTAAAGGGTTTTGAGATAACTATCTCTAGTTGATTCATCTAAAGTTTCAGTGGTCCGCATGGAGATTTGATCGAGTTAAGAGATCTGGTATTGCGGTTGGTTTTTAGTTGTTTATCATTGGTAGTGTTTGGTAATTTGCTTTGTATTGCTCCACATTATAATATATTGATCTACGGATGTGTGGGATGTGTTTGAGACATTGATGTTTGTCTTTAGTTGGAGTGGTTCATGATTTGGAGGTCTGTAAGTGAATCTTTCAGTTTGACAGTCAGTTTTATGAGTGTTCTTGAAGTCTGGTAGAGAGACAATGATGATTCTAGTAATCCGAGTTGATGTGGTTGTTGCGGTGTGATTCACATTGCTTGTGGATGTTTCTAGATCGTTTGTTATGCATATTGGTGGTCCACATTTAATGGTGAGCGTGTTATGGATGATTTTCTTGATCTAGTGATGTTCTTCATTTTCTTGGCCGACATTGATTGTAGCATGTTGCGAAAGTTTGAGGCACAATTCTTAAAGGTGTTTCATGTTCAAGGTGTTTTTTTTAGGTACATACTATATCTTAGCCAACATTGTTTTAGTCCGCATGTAATATTGTAGCATGTATGGTTATATCTTTGTAATTTGTGATGTGTGTTGATCCAACCTTGAAATATAGGTTGATGATATATGTATAAATATATGTAATGATCATGTGAGAGATGTATCTACGTGAGTATTTGAATGTGTGTGATTAGATAAGTGTGCGAACAAGTGTTTTAATTTTTCGGAAGTGTGAAGAAGTGTGGCAGAGAAGATCAAATTGTGTTCTTAACCAAAACTGTAATCAAACATGAGGAGATTTTAGTCTATCAGTTCATGATCTTCCAAATGTAATCTGAATGTTCCTATAAGACAATGAGTCTTCTTGTAAGGCAATGAGTCTTCCTAAAGGTTGTAGCCCTTTTTGTTTTGTGATTTGAGTAGTGAGCTCTAAGTAGTGTATCGAAATGCATGTGCATTCCCCATTGTAATATTTCATTTACTCCTAACAAGGTATCATCTTATTGTGGGTAGGTTCCCACCATGGTTTTTCCCTTAGCCGGGTTTTCCACGTCAAAAATCTTGGTGTCATGTGTGTTATTTATGTGGTGTTGATTTGTGCTTTCATTATTAATTATCAAGTCTGAAATTGAGTTTGTGTTGTATTAAGATTTTGAGAAAACTGATTCACCCCCCCCTCAGTTTCAGCCTTGTTTCCAACAAATACATACATACATACATACATACATACACATACACAAACACATACACATACACACATACACACACACACACACATACACACATACACACATACACACACGCACACATACACACATACACACATACATACACACACACATACATACATACACACACATAAATATACACACATACATACATACATGCATACACACATATATACATACATACAATATTCCATGATAGTCTAAAGAAGCTTGCATTATGATCGTATATATTCCAATATCAAAATCCAATTGCTACTCACTCACAAGTACATAACCATTACATTTTGGTTAATGAAAATAAGACTCAAATTTTCATATGATTAAATCAAGAAGGGTAAGCATAGGCATTCCACAATTGCATATTATAACATTGGAATTAGTGTGAGAATTATCAATGTGAAGAGGAGATGCTCAAAATATCTTCTACATTAATTGTGGTAGCAAGTATATCCCCGTCAAGCCCTTCCACTACACTTATCTTGTAACGTCACTTATGATACCCATTACCACACACCTAGATATTTTACATTCTTTGATACCAAAATGACACATAAAATACGTGATATATTATTCAATGAAGTGGAATTCCACCTCAAATGCATTTATACAAGGAGATTTAATTGATATAACTATAATAGTTGCATAAGCATTGTGTAGTTACTAGACAATATATAATAAGTTGTGTTAACACTTAATGTTTGTTTATCTAATTAATTTGTTATTTTCTTATGCGACTTGTTAAAAAGGGTGTCCCTTAAAGGTGACACTTATGCCATATTTATTTTGTATTATTATGTGTAACAATATATAGTGATATAAAAAACGTAATAACATTAATGACATTACAAGATATAAATATTATACAATAATTTTAAGATGTGTGTAGGAGGCTATAAGAGGAAGGTGACCTACTAGGTTACCAAAACATGGACTTTTCTTTTTTAATTAATAAGTGAGTCAATATTCTATTAATTAGAAGATATAATACATGTATTCATAAAAAATAGTAGGCGGTTGGATACAAGATCACAAACCTAGAGTCATTTGGGGTAGAGGCCAAAAATAAAAAATAAAAACATGAAGGAATTAGTGTTGCAAAGTTATTGAGGCAAATATCAAGGTCCCAATCATACAAGACCATGAATTTTGACCAACTTATAAGTCACAAGAATAATGCATTATAGAGAATATTTTTATAGGCACTTTGTAGAGCTAAAATAAAGTGCCCAATTTGGTGAGACATTGATGATGTATGAAACCCCATTCTTAAAATATCCTTGATACTTACTTTGGAATAAGGCATTAAGGGTGTCATACCTTTTTAGTTGTTTTACTAATAGTTTCTCATTTACTATTTGATTATTTCTTAGTTTTAATTATCTATAATATTTATATTTCTAGATGGAAATGTAACATACTTGTAACTTTTTATAGGGGGTTAAACTACAAATATTTCTGTAGATGGAGTTAGTGCAAAAAGGGAGTGTATGCTCAAACTACATTGTAATTAATATTTTATTGGTGATGATTGACACATTGAATCTCCTTTTGTTGATAGTTTTTTTTAAGGATTTTTAATCGTTTGATTGCTTTATAATCATTATTATATATAGTTTTTACTTTACGTATCTCTTTTGAAGATTAACATAGGAAGTGTTCTATTCTATCTTACTTGTGATTGTGAGTTTGTCCTTTTTTAGTTTTCAATTTGAAATTCAAATTTGAGCCAACAATGTGTGCACTTTTAGCACAATTTGAGTTATATTTAATGCATAGATTCAAATCATCTCATAATCATCAAAGAAAGTAAAGAATAATTCAATATAGAGACAAGGAGCAATAGTGACACATACAAATTTAATGACATAAAAATGTAAAATTCTACATCAAACTCTAAGAATCAATAGTCACATATTTCAATGCATTGTGTGTGCGGGAAAAGCGGGTCAATGAAACTTAAAAAGTGAAAATGTAGTCTCAAAGAGGCTTGTTCACACACCCACAAGACTTCTTGGTGCAAGTTACAGAGTCATGAAGAATGAATCAACTTCCCAAGGTTGGTTCCATGGTTCTCTATCTCACAAGGTCCTTCAAGCCAATGCCTTTGCTCTCAGATCACTGAGCAAAGTGGCTTAGGGATGACGAATGCAAGAATGAGGGATGCTTTTGATTGATTTAAATATGAAATGCATCCTATCTATGCATGCTTCTACAAATGAAGAAAACTAGATTATAAGATGACAAGATTAGTAGCAATACTATCCTAACATGATATACTAGTTAATGATCTAAGCTAATGATAAAGGAAATAGTCTAAAATGCTTATTAGATTAATTCATATTACAAAGAGAAGCTAGATGTATTGATAAATTTGAGCATAAATGAGATACTAAAAGCTTGCATGGATCCTTAAAATGGAGGAATGAGAGCTCTATTTATAGTGAAAATAGGGCAATGGATGGTCAAGATTGAAGGATTTAATCAAGGGTCAGGATTGAAAGTTATCAATCCATGTTTACAATTTTCAACAATGAAATGGTGACAATTTGTCAACATAGGACTGCTTGAGAGGAGATAAAAGAAGCATTAAATGCTTGAGAAGACCTCATGGTTACCTTAGAAGGTAAGGGTTAAGGTTATGTTAGAGTTATCCAATGGATAAAGCTTTTACCCAAGGGATAATTTTTTTTGCAAAGGTTAAAGGGGTAACCGTGGTGAAAGCAATGAATGCTTGATGAGACCCTTGGGTTAGATGAGGGTTAAGTTAGTCAAAAAGTCTCTAACCATGCCACTAAGGGTTAGTTAACCATTAATGGTTTGAAGACTTTGGGGACAAATTTGTAAGAGTCCTTCCAAATTTGGAGGTATTCAATCAAGTTGGCTTGTTGAAGACATAAAGGCTTTTAATGCCTTTTGAAGACTTTACTCCAAATTTGACAAGTGACCTCCTCAAATTTAGGGAAAAAGGATAATGGATGGGTTTGGGTTAATTGATTAGGATTAAATGGATTCTAGAAGAAATTAGGAAGAGGGTTAGGATGCAAGTGCGAGATGTAGGAAAATGCAAGTGGATGAGGGATAATAGAATTAATTAAAATAAATTGATTTATTTCAATTGTGGTTGCAAGTTGGGAAATTAAATAAATTAGATTTATTCAATTTGGGGTAAACTATTAATTAAATGTAAATTTAATTAAAAGTAAGAAGAAGGGATTTAATTAAATAAAATGATGTAAAGGGCTTTAGTGAATTTAACTAAATAAATTGAATAATTTATTCAATTAAATAGAAGAATGTGGATGATTTAATTAAATTAGATTTAACTAAATAGAGGAATGAGAATAAAATGAACAGTAAATATTCATTTAGGAATATGGCCATTTTTATACGTCTACATTGTGCCCCTCTTTGAAGTGACGTGTGTGCACATGTTGATTAAAAGAAAATGATGTGTTGCCATGATTTAGTTATATCAATTTTTATGTTGAGATGTTCATGTCGTGCCCTAGATTTGATAAACGATGCCCCATATTTGATAAATGATGTTGATAATGCCCCTTCGGGAGATGAATAAAAATTTTTGAACATTTGATTTGATTTGGATAATTTTGATAAATTTTATGGCATTTTAAATTTTTTGTCTATGTTGAAAGCGATAAATTGATTCATCTCCCAAAAATGATGTTTGGTAGGGTTGTATGAGACACCACAAGCAACTTACGTGTTCCTCCACATAACCCTAATTTTGATTTACCCTATAAAAGGGAAAAAGTGATTTCTTTTTGTCTCATTTGTGCTTGTTGACTTTAGAGAAATTGACACTTGGAGAAAAGTCAACATGCCGGTTCCTTATGCTTCTCATCGATTCGAGCGCGTGCGGAGGTATCGAAGACCTGTTGCGTATGGACCACCGATAAGTCAACCTTTTGGATTTTTTATTTTGTATTTTTTGATCATGTTTTCAATTTTATCATGCGGATTTGTCGCTTTAGCGCGTCAAGGTCAAAGCGTAGCACATACGAAAGGTTTCGTAGTGCGTAGGGGTCAATAAAATAGGGTAGCGTTCAAAAAGATTAGCGTAGCGCTTAGGATTAGGTTAGCGCATCAGGATCACAGGGTAGCGCATAGGATAGAATGGATAGTGCATAGGTTAGACCTAGCACATATGGTTCTTAGGGGGTCGCATGGGTAGGCATAGGTAGCGCGTAGGTATGACCTAGTGCAGCGGGGAAGGGTTATAGCACAAGAACCAAGTAGGATAGCGCATAGGGTAGTTTAGCGCTTGGGGTAGGTTAGGTGGCCCCTTGGAGAGAAGGGATAGCGCGTAGGTGCTGGCTAGCGCATAGGGTGGATTGGGTAGCGCTTTGTGAGGACAGGGTAGCGCATAGTAAGCAGTTTAGCGCGTAGAAAAGATTGTTTAGCGTATAGGGGAAAAAATTTGGTAAAGTGTGATTTTTGGATGAAGAAAATTGGTATGTTGATGCCAGTTCCACCGGGATAGGTGCAAATTGTTAGTCTGTGTGTCTGTTGTCATTGTTTTGATAAGTTGTCTAATATGAGTGTTGATATAACTTGATTTGATTTGCAATGTTTCAAGTTTATATTGATTTGATGTTGATTTGATATGATGTAGTTTTTGATATGGATGTTTTTGATATGAACTTGATTTGATTTGCATTGTTTCAAGTTGATATATATGTGGAGCTTGAGCTATTTTACAAGCTGCATTGATTGTGGAACTTGAGTTGTGTTACAAGTTGATATGAATGTGAAACCTGAGTTGTGTTACAAGTTGATATGGATGTGAAACTTGAGTTGTGTTACAAGCTAATATAATTTGATATGAAAATGGATTGATATGATGTGGAACTTGATTAGATTTTCAAACTTTCAAGTTTTGATATGAATTTGATTTTGATATCAATGTTTTTGATGAGGAAACTGATATTGGACTTGTTTTGCTTTTTGACAGGAGCACCTTGGAGAGGTTTAGTCGCGAGAGCGATTTCCGAAACCGTGGTCATTAATACCACGATTGACACAGGCTGATAGCGATATTATTGAGAGGTGTGGCATGTCCTCGTTGTTAGAGATGCCTTGGTTTATCGTTAACCAGGGTTTATTGACAACATTAGCTGAGAGGTGGCATAGTGATACGAACACCTTTCATTTAGCGATAGGCAAGATCACAGTGATGCCTGAGGATTGTCACCAGATTCTACGGATTCCTGTGGTAGGTGCATTTCTACCCTATGAGCAGACTGAGGAGGGTGGTAAAGAGACACTTCGCCGGATTCTGCAGGATGATACCATTTGCGGGTACGAGATCCCATGGTAGGAGTTCTTAGATTTGGATTATACTCCTCTACCATCAGTGCTGGCAGGTTTCATAGGTGGTTTCTTATGGCCCAACCATAGGTCGAAGGGACTGGCAGTAGGATGGGGGTTGGCCCTAGAGGACATGGTGACATAGGGCTACCGCTTTTCATGGGGGTCGGCTATGCTGGCCCACTTATATAGGGATTTGCATTAGGTGGTATATTTGGGATATGGCAGTCTATCTGCTGGAGTCACATTGCTATAGGTATGGAAATGAGAGCATATTCCCGTAGCTAGGCCACTAGCGGACAGAGATAGGCCTGTTGGGTGTGCGTACGCATACGGATATCGAGGGATAGTTGTCCAGCGTAAGTTGGGAAAACTAGAGCACTGGAGGAGAGTTTTGGATGATATTGATACGATCTTTTGGCGACCATATACAAGTTGTGAGGTATGGGAAGAGGACGGGATGGAGATGCCCTATGTATATATGTCCAGGTATCTGATAGGGCAGATGCCCTTTGTTATTGAGAGGTTTCTGCATAGTCGGGTGTTGCGACAGTATGGTCGACAACAGGGGATTCCATAGGGAGCATGCCTATATGCTCGACGGAGACAGGATATTCTAGAGTGGGGACCCACGATTGATAGTGCGGCGGCCATGGAGGAGTTCTTTCACTTAGCCGACCAGATATGGGACTATGCCCCTGAGATAGTGGATGCAAGGATGACTGATGATTTTGCAGCGTGTGCAGTGGCTAGGATATCAGATCTAGCTGAGATGATTTCCGCTTTTGATGATGATGAGGATGATCATCCTGAGAGGCTAGGGAGATGGGGAGAGGTTGGTGAGGAGGTAGATGAGGGAGGTGGTGATGGAGGAGGAGGCGATGGCGGAGATGGTGGAGGAGGTGGCCGAGGTCAGCGAGGGGATAGGGGGAGATTGGATCAGGGGAGGAGAGGATATAGGGGTGGAGATGGTGGTGATAGAGGGATACGGGTGGAGAGAGCAGTGCGACGGGCTGTGGTGGATAGAGGGAGAAGAGGTTTGGCTATCAGAGTTGGGGGTGAGGAGAGGGTTGGAGAGGTGATAGTGGCAGTGGGAGGGCATGATGATTTCAGATGACCGACCTAGAGGAGGAGGTCAGATGTTTTACCTCCACCAGCACCGAGGACAGGTAGAGGGACATGGGGTACCCCTTCACAGGTACCTTTGCAGATGCGGATTTCGATGCATCTAGAGGATGCACATATTAGATCGATGTAGTTGTCAGTTCAACATTTGCAGACACAGTTGTTGGCGCATCAACGTCAAATTATTCAGCTGACCATAGAGCGTGATACCAAGATAGAGCATCGGGTTCGAGTAGAGGAGCTTGCAGTGAGTTTGCAGAGAGCGACAACAGGTGGCCCAATGAGAGACACCTTAAGAGAGTTGGTTTTGAGAGCCAAGGAGGCGGAGTACTACCAGAGACATTATGAGGATGCGGTGCCCAGGAAGTGTCGAGTGCAGAGTTTCACAGCGTCGAGATCCAATCGATCTCAAGAGATTGGGTCGAGGACAGAGAGAAGAGGCGTGACATGGCATCCTAGATAGGATCCTCCTGGAGATCCAGGTGCTGTAACATCTGCAGCGAGACCATCTCCCTTAGGAGATAGTCATACCCGAGAGACGTTGTCTCCATTGTATTTTGATCATTTTGTTGTATTAGCACAAACATGACATATTTTGTACATTGATCATTTTTGAGATATATATGACACCATTTTCTTTGATCCTTATGTGATGTGTTATGGATTATGCTTTCTATATGATTTTGTTGTTTTTATGATGATGCAATGCTTAGATAGATGCAAGTGTTTTGATATGCGATGAATATGATGTGATAATGCATGACGTTGTGAGATGTATCTTGAAAATGAGATGTATGATAATGATATGCTGTGAGATGTATCTTGAAAATGAGATGTATGATAATGATATGCAACTAATTGTAAAATGATATGCAACTAATTATAAAATGATATGCAACTAATTGATTTGAGCATCCTCATTCTGCATTCGTCATCCCTGTATAGCCACATGTTGTTTGCTTTCTTTGTTGGTGTCATCATTGAGCATTGATTTGTTTTGGGATATGTTGAAAATTTATACAAGCATAATGGTATAATTGAACCATAATGACCTGAGAAAAATTTACATGATTTTTTATTTTGCAAGATAGCACAAGCGTCAAGGTATAATTGAACCAGGACGACCTGAGTGCAGATTGTATATAAACAGACAAGATTAAACCATTTGTATGCGTAAAGTGGAATCATGTCTTCAGTGATATGTTGTGAATCACGTCTCGAGACAAGTATCTACACAGTACAAATGATCGCCTCACAGACATAAAACTAAAAAAAATTGGAGTCCCCACGACTTTCTCTAGCTTTGAAGCTTTTGTTTGAGAACATGTAGAGGATCCAATAATTCAAAAAGTTCAAGTGCAAAAATAGTCAAAACTTTATGCAAGATGCAACATTTGATACTTCAGAAAATCATCCATCATAGTTTGTGAATCCCATTAAGTGATCACTGTGTGGTTTTTGTGATTGTTGAGTTTTGTTTGCTAGATATGATGCTCTTAGTTTGCTACCAATTTTTGACGTCTTGAATTTGCTGCAAGCTCTAATTGATACTGCCCCTAGCCGAGCAATCCTCTTAATGTGGATATGTACAGTGATTACCAAGCCATGGTGAGATGCGGTGAAAGGATATGCGGATAAATCAGGATAGTGACTACGCTAAGTATGTCTTGGATGGATATTGTGATAAAATGTCGGGCGATGGCCGATAGTGCTTTATTGTGGATATAACGGTATGGATATAGATAGAGGAGCTGTCCTCTCACAATAGCGCCTATTGCCAGGTTTTCACCAGTTGCTTTTATTGTACCTCTTTATTTGCTTTTTCTTGATTTTTAATTTATTTTTTGACTTTTTCGTGTATTAGACTACTCAAGTGTAGTATTTCTTCAGATGGATGTTGTTAGTTGGTTCATCGAGCACATCTCCTTCTGAAGTTATTAGCTGATAAGCACTTGATCCATAGGCTAATATGATGACATAGGGACCTAACCAGTTAAGTTCAATCTTTTCCCGATCTTGCTGATTCCTAGGATTTTTCTTGAGTACTAGGTCACCAATTTTAAAAATTTTGGGAATGACCTTGTGGTTGTAGCTTCTGCACATGCATTGCTGATATGCTTTGAGATGAGTGTAGGCACATTGACGTCTTTCATCTAGCAGTTTGAGCTCCTGCAATCGATTAACACGATACTCTTCATCTGGAATTAGGCCTTTCAAAGAGACTCTGAGAGATGGAATTTCTACCTCTAATGGTAAAATTGCTTCCGATCCATATACCAATGAATATGGTGTAGCTCCCGTAGGTGTGCGCATGCTAGTTCTGTATGCCCAAAGTGCTGGATTGAGTTGTACATGTCAATCTTTGCCTGCATCATTCACTGTTTTCTTTAGGATTTTCAATATTGTCTTGTTGGATGCTTCCGCCCGACCATTCCCCTGTGGGTAGTAAGGTATAGAAAAATGATGTCGGATTTTGAATTTTTCACATAGTTCTTGTACATCTTGGTTCTTGAAAGGTCGTCCATTATCTGTGATGACGGAACTTGGAATGCCATATCTGTAGATCAGATAATTAAGGATGAAAGAGGTGTTAGGGTTTCAAGAAGATTCGAAGCAAATATGAACTAACAATTATATGCAGATTTAAATACAAAAGATAAAGAAATAAAACAGGACACAGATAACATAGAGATTTAACGTGGTTCACCCAGAATGGGTTACGTCCACCATACACAGTCGTCCAATCTTTCTTATTATCCTGCAAAAATAGTACATCAACCTTACAATGCCTTAAGCATCCCAGCCGCTTATAACACGCGTTTTTAGGGCAAAAAAAAAGTCAGTCTTTTTAGGGTTTTATTACAATGTCGGTTTTCATCAAAAAATACCCAAAAAAAAATTTCTCGGAGGCTCCTGCCCCCGAACCTCCTCTTTTCTCAAGGGCTACCGCCCTCGAACCCCTGCCCGGGGCCCAGCCCAACCCCGGACCCCGGCGAGGATACATGCTGAGTGTATAGTACTTTGTTGATCAGTCGCCACATTTCAACAATCTCCCACTTGGAGACTGATACTACATGACACCACTGTACATGCAACATCCGCTGGATAAAACACTAGGACTCGACTGGTATAAATTCCACAATTATCAATCAAGAAGACCAACAGAAACTGATGAAGAAATCAGCTTCTCCTGTGGAACTGTCTTCGTGAACATATCGACAAGATTCTCACTTGTGTGAATCTTCTCAAGCCGTAACTGACCCTCCTCCAAAACAGTCCGGATGAAGTGGTACCTGAGCTGAATGTGCTTTGTCCTTGAATGAAAAATAGAGTTCTTCGCAAGATGAATGGCACTCTGGCTATCAATATACAATGGGCTATCCTCTTGTGTCTGACCCAATTCCTCCAGAAAACATTGCAACCAAATCATCTCCTTGCTGACTTCTGTAGCAGCAACATACTCAGCTTCGGTGGTTGAAAGTGCAACAACCTTTTGCAGCCTAGAAATACAACTGACTGCAGTTCCCCCTATAGTAAAAACATACCCTGTAGTACTCCTCCGTGAATCAATATCACCTACCAGATCAGAGTCAACAAATCCACTCAGAGAAACATTAGATCCTTTGAAACATAATGCCTTCATAGTAGTTCCTTTCAAATACCGAAGAATCCATTTCACAGCATTCCAATGTTCCATACCTGGATTACTCATAAACCTGCTCACAACTCCCACTGCATGTGCAATATCTGGCCTTGTGCATACCATTGCATACATCAGACTGCCAACAGCTGATGAATACGGGATGTTAGACATTTTATTAACCTCTTCCTGTGCCTTTGGGTACATCTCCTTAGTCAATTTGAAATGACTAGCCAAAGGTGTAGTAACTGCTTTTGCATCCTGCATGTTAAATCTTTTCAACACCTTCTTTATATACTCACTTTGGGACAAATTCAAGGTTCTATTTTTCCTGTCCTGTGTAATCCTCATACCGAGTATTTGCTTAGCTGCACCCAAATCCTTCATAGCAAATGACCTGGCTAATTTCTGTTTAAGATCATTTATATGTTGCATGTTAGACCCAACAACAAGCATGTAATCAACATAAAGCAACAGGATAATATAACCGCCATTATCAAATCTCTTAAAATATACACAATGATCAGAATGACATCTATGATAACCGTGTTCAGCCATGAAACTATCAAATTTTAAATACCATTGTCAGGGTGCTTGCTTTAGGCCATACAGACTTTTCTTCAACCTGCACACCAAGTTCTCCTTACCTTTGACCTCATATCCCTGTGGTTGCAACATGCAAATTTCCTCCTCCAAATATCCATGGAGAAAAGCTGTTTTGACATCTAATTGTTCAAGATGTAAATCATCTGCAGCGACAAGACTAAGTACAGTTCTAATTGAAGTCATTTTTACAACTGGAGAAAATATTTCATCATAATCTATACCCTTTTTCTGTGCAAAACCTTTTACCACAAGTTTGGCCTTATATCTTTTCTGACCTCTTTCCTTCTCCTTCAGCCTATAAACCCATTTGTTAGGCAACGCTCTTTTTTCTGCAGGTAAAGGGACTAAGTCCCAAGTTTTATTTTTCATCAAGGAGTCCATCTCCTCTTTCATGCCTAGCTCCCATTGTTGTTTGGCATCTACCTACAGATCCGAAGCAAATATGAACTAACAATTATATGCAGATTTAAATACAAAAGATAAAGAAATAAAACAGGACACAGATAACATAGAGATTTAACGTGGTTCACCCAGAATGGGTTACATCCACCATACACAGTCGTCCAATCTTTCTTATTATCCAGAAAAAATAGTACATCAACCTTACAATGCCTTAAGCATCCCAGTAGCTTATAACATGCGTTTTTAGGGCAAAAACAAAGTCAGCCTTTTTAGGGTTTTATTACAATGTCGGTTTTCATCAAAAAATACCCAAAAAAATTTTTCTCGGGGGCGGGACCCAGGGCCCAGCCTAGCCCCGAACCCCAATGAGGATACGTGCTGAGTGTACAGTACTTTGTTGATCAGTCGCCACATTTCAACAAGAGGCTATTTGTTTCCCAGTTACTGTGGTCATGGGGACCACTTCAATCCACTTGGTAAAGTATTCTATTGCAGTTATAATGAACTTGTGTCCATTTGAAGATGAAGGATGAATTTTGCCAACCAAGTCTAGTCCCCACTGGCAAAAGGGCCAGGACGTTGTGAATGGCTACAGTTCTTGTGCTGGTGCATGTATAAGATTGCCATGGATTTGGCATTTAGGACACTTCTTTGCAAAGTGATAAGAGTCTTTTTCCATTGTCGGCCAGTAATATCCCATTCTTAGAAGCTTTTTAGCAAGAGTAGGACCACTTGAATGTGTGCCACAGATACCTTCATGAAGCTCTTGTAAAGCGGAGTCAGATTCATTACGATTAAGACAACGAAGAAGGGTACCATCTAGACCTCGACGGTACAAAGTATCAGCAATGAGAGTATAACGGGCGGCTTGCCGGATAAAGTTGTGTTTTTTGTTTTGGGATAGGTCAATGGGTAGGATATTTCTCTTAAGATAGTTGTATATCGGTCCATATAATGGAGAGTCCGAACCGGTCAAGGCATAGATAACATGAGAATCCAGAATGGTCATAGGCTGGGGAGAACAGTTGCTCTACCAGAAACTCGTAACGATTATGTTGCTCTGGAATTTGCGGTAGTGAAGCGATAGTATCCATTGCATCAGCTGCTCTATTGTCCAACCGTGGTATTTGCTCGAAGGTGATGTGTACAAAATATTGTTTAAAATCATCCACCATTCGCTTATATGGCAGCAGCTTGTCATCCTTTGTCTGATAGTCATTGTTGATTTGATTGATGACTAGTTGTGAATCTCCATAGACTTTTAATTATGTGATTCTCCATTCTACGGCCATTTTGATGCCTGTAACCAATGCCTCATATTCAACAACGTTATTTGTGCATGGAAACATAAGCCTATATGATCTTGGTATGGTGTGCCATTCAGGAGTGATGAACAGAATGCCAACACCTGAGCCATGTTGCGTATAGGATCCATCAAAGTATAAGGTCCATTGTTTGGTGGAGATAGTAAGAACGTCTATGTCTGGAAATTTGATCTCCATAGGTTGTTTTCCAGGTAGTGGTGCTTCAGCCAGTTGATTTGCAATTGCTTGTCCTTTGATTGTTCGTCGCTCTGTGTAGTGGATATCAAATTCACTGAGAATCATGACCCATTTAGCCAATCTGCTTGTAAGAGTTGCCTTGCTGAGTAAATGTTTGAGAGGATCAATTTTTGCAACTAGCTTAATTGTGTGAGCTAGCATGGAATGTTGGAACTTTTGAGAGGCAAATATTACTGTTGGACAAGCCTTCTCAATGAATGTATAGTTTAGTTCATATCCGTTCAATGTCCTGTGATGTAGTATATAGCTCATTCCTTGCCCTGTTGATCCTCTTGTGCTAATAATGCCCCCAGTGATATATTTGTTGTTGAAATGTAAAGAATGAGTGGCTTCCCTGCTATTGGTGGTACTAGAACTGGTGGGTTCATTAGATACTGCTTGATTTGATAAAATGATTCTGGACATTTGGCTTCCCATCTGAATGGTACATTTTTATGTAGCAAATGATTGAACGGGAGACTTTTATCTGCTAATTGAGCGATGAGTCGCCTGATTGATTGGAGTCGTCCTTGTAGAGATTGAGCTGACTGATGTTCTTTGGTGGTGGCATCTCCATAATGGCTTGTACCTTTGCTGGATCCACTTCAATACCCTTAGCTGAAACTATGTAGCCTAGTAACTTGCCTGATGTAACCCCGAAGACACACTTCTTAGGGTTGAGCCTGACTTGGAATTTCTCCAATCTGTCAAAAATCTTTTCTAAGATGCTTAAATGATTTGCTCTGGTGAATGATTTAGCTAGTAAATCATCCACATAGTCTTCCATGAAGGTATGCATCATGTCATGAAAGATTGTTGTCATTGCTCGTTGATAAGTTGCTCCTGCATTCTTTAAGCCAAAAAGCATGACATTCCAACAGTATGTTCCCTAGGGACAGGTAAATGTTGTTCTATCTTGATCCTCTGATGCTATCTTGATTTGATTATAGCCTGAAAAAACGTCCATTAGTGATAGCATTGCATGGCCTGCTGTGAGGTCTACAATTATGTCGATACTGGGTAAAGGAAAGTCATCCTTGGGACATGCTTTGGGGTAAGTGCACCAAGATGGTGAACAAAAAGGGGGGTATAAGTGGCCACTTTTTTTTTTCTTCTGAAAACAGGTAAACCTAAACTTCAAAGAGATATTCGAAGGTCACACACTTAAAAATAGGAGTTGATAAAAGAATAAGAATTGTAGTACTCTGAATCTAGTTTCTAAACTACTAAATTTTTTTAAAATTGGATAAGATTAAGAGGGTCAAACCTCTCTCGTACAAAATGTTCCTGATTTTTTCTGAAAAATATAACATAGCTGTTTTCGTGCGCTGCACAAAATATATAATTAGATTTAGTATTTTGCAAAACCCTTTGATATGATGATAGGTTGTGTATTTTTTTGTAATTTTTCATTGAGTATTTTTTTTTTAATGATTTTTTGAAGTGACCGCATCCTAAAAATTTGGTACCTATTCGTGCGCTGGGCATAACTTGCATCAAAATAATCGAAAATGATTTTTTTTTTTTAAAAATTGTATAGAATCTAGTGTAAAACAATAATATGTAATTTATTTTGAATTTGGTCAAGTATATCAAAAGTTATTAAAAAAATGGTAGATGTATGTCTGTGAGGACTGTCAAGGCACTGGTAAAGAAAATTAAAGTTTACTATGCTAATGTTGTATAAAAATAGAAAAATTTATATGGTCAGAAATATGAGAAGACATGTGAGATTATGGTGGTAATTTTAGAGATACCCACTTGATCATTTGTAAATCTGATGATGATGAAGTCGAGAAATCATGTTGGAAGATGAAAAAATGTGTAAAGGGATAGAAATGGAGGGAAAATGGGCTTCCAAGTCTTAGGGTCATTTTCCAACCCTCTTACCAAGCCAAAACCCGCACGGGTTCTGATGTGCAATATAACCCACTCGGGTTTTGAAAAACAAAAAGTACCATTCATAGTTCTACATAACCCGTACGGGTTATGAAAAACCAAAAATATGGTTTTTCATAACCCGCACTGGTTATGAAAAACGAAAAATATGGTTTTTCATAACCCATACTGGTTATGAAAAACCAAAATTATGGTTTTTCATAACCCGTACTAGTTATGAAAAATATCATTTTGAGTTTCACAAAACCCGTACGGGTTATGAAAAACCATTATTTTGATTTTCACAAAATACATATATAATATGTGTTTATGTATGTATATATGAATATCTATAGTTATATATATACATATATTTATATAGATATATGTATATATGTTTGTATACATGCATGTCTCTCTTCTTTTCCTCTCTCTCGTCTTCCTTCCCCCATCACCGTCTCTATCTATTCTGAGCCCTAATTATCCTTCTTGAGTTCTATCTCATCTCTCTCCCCCTCACACTTCTCTCTCTGCCAAGTCTCTCACCCTCTTCTCCTTCTCATTCTCTCTCTACCTCATCTCTCTCTCTCTCTCTCTCTCTCTCTCTCTCTCTCTCGTTATCCTATCCTATTATCACCCTCTCCCCTTCTCTCTCTTTCTCTCCCCTACCTCTCCCTCCCCCTCTCATTATCTTATCCTATTCTCTCTCCTGCCCCTCTCTTGACCCTATTCTCTCTCTCTCTCTCTCTCTCTCACATCTCCACCCTCTCTCTCTCTCTCTTCCTCTCCCTCTCCCTATCCCCCAATCTCCTCTCTCCCTCCCCCTCTCCTTATCATATTCTCTCCCCCTCTTCTTATTCCCTATTCTCTATCTTACCCCCTCTCCCCCTACTCTCTCTCTAACTGGCTTTCTCACCCCCTCTCCTTATCCTATTCTCTCCCTCTCTTCCTATCCCCTTCTATGT